>NC_067134.1:5999917-6178032 GCF_021347895.1 Acanthochromis polyacanthus | reverse complement strand
AAGACATGTCTGCAGTCTGGGAGTATTACACTTTGTCCAAGGAAGATGCACGAATTGCAAAATGCAATACACCCCCCCGTCATGGCGGACGGAACAGCAGACGAAGAGTTGGTCACGAGAAAAGGGCCTCATGTTCCATCGATTCTATGGAATGGTTCAGCTTTGACCAGACTGACACAGAGCAAACTACAGTCATGTGCAAGGTTTGCAAAAGTACTGTGAAAACCAAGAGTAGCAGCACAGCTAACCTCTTGTGTACCTTCTAATATTCTGTTTTAGCTTATTTATTTAATTATATTAATTTAATTTTAATTTATTGTAGTTAATTTAATTTTACCTTCTGTTTCTACCCTCTAATATTCTGTTTTAGCTTATTTTATTTAATTCTTTTATCTTATTCTAATTTATTGTAATTAATTTAATTTTACCTTCTGTTTCTACCCTCTAAATTCTGTTTTATCTTATTTTTATTTAACTTTTTTATTTATTTAATATTGTAATTTAATTTTACCTTCGTTTCTACCCTCTAATATTCTGTTTTATCTTATTTTATTTAACTTTATTTTATCTTATTTTAATATTGTATTAATTTAATTTTACCTTCCGTTTCTACCCTCTAATATTCTGTTTTATCTTATTTTTATTTAATTCTATTTAATTTATTTTAATTTATTGTAGTTAATTTAATTTTACCTTCATTTTATCCTCTAATATTCTATTTTATCTTATTTTAATTTATTGTATAATTTAATTTTACCTTCGTTTCTCCTCTAATATTCTATTTTATCTTATTTTAATTTATTGTAGTTAATTTAATTTTACCTTCCGTTTCTACCCTCTAATATTCTGTTTTATCTTATTTTTATTTAACTTTATTTTATCTTATTTTAATTTATTGAATTTAATTTAATTTTACCTTCCGTTTCTACCCTCTAATATTCTATTTTATCTTATTTTAATTTATTGTAGTTAATTTAATTTTACCTTCCGTTTCTACCCTCTAATATTCTATTTTATCTTATTTTAATTTATTGTAGTTAATTTAATTTTACCTTCCGTTTCTACCCTCTAATATATCTATATTTATCTATTTAATTATTTTAATTTATTGTAGTTAATTTAATTTTACCTTCTGTTTCTACCCTCTAATATTCTGTTTTATCTTATTTATTTAATTCTATTAATTATTTTAATTTATTGGAGTTAATTTAATTTTACCTTCTGTTTTATCCTCTAATATTCTGTTTTATCTATTTTATTTAACTTTATTTTATCTTATTTTTAATTTATTGTAGTTAATTTAATTTTACCTTTCTGTTTCTACCCTCAATATTCTGTTTTACTTATTTTATTTAACTTTATTTTATCTTATTTAATTTATTGTAGTTAATTTAATTTTACCTTCCGTTTCTACCCTCTAATATTCTGTTTTATCTTATTTTAATTTATTGTAGTTAATTTAATTTTACCTTCCGTTTCTACCCTCTAATATCTGTTTATCTCATTGTTTGCCCCTTTATTGAACATCCATTATTATTACTATTATTATCCATCCACCTGCTTTTCTGCAGATTATTGGGCCCCTAACAGAAATGAACTGAAGCCGATCAGCTGATTGAGGAGCACCTGTGCAGGTGAGTGGGCGGAGTCTATATAAGGAGGTCGTTTGTTCAGATCGCTCTCTGCTGTTTGGAGCTTTAGACGCATTGAAAGTTTGTTTTCTACTGAGATTTTAAAAATGTTCTGGTTTTAGTGGCTGCGTTTGTTCTGTCTTATTTTTACTGCATGTGCAGCTTTTAGTCGTTCAGTGTGAAGACTTTTTACAACTTACACTCATATTTTATTTCAAACTGGCGTTAGTTTTGTCGTTGTCACGGTCGGTGCTCCTCTGAACTGACGTCTAATAATCTGAGTTAAATGTTTTTCAGCTGTGAAAGAAGGAAAAAGGCTGGAAATGAGAGAACGCGGTGCAGAACGAGGCCGATTTAAATGTTTGATCTAAAGTAAGAATAAATCGTCAGCAGCTGCAGGAGCTTCGTTAAAGTGGAGGTTGGTGTGAAAAAGTTCCTCTGAGAAGAAATTGAGGCTCGAGTGTCACATTTAAGGAGGAACCTTGAGATGTTTAACAGAAAACACAGATGAAGGTTATTATTGCTGAAATACAACAAAAACTGTTGTATGTTGGGTTTATCTGAGCTATTTATGTTTGCATTTAAGGGTTTCTTCCCCCCTTGTCTAGGATTTCAGGAGCTTTTTAAGAGGAAAAGTCTGTTTTTGTGTTTAAAACGCTTAATTGTCTTGTTTAAAGTGAGAATAAATCAGCAGCAGCTGCCAGACGTTCGTTAAAGTGGAGGGTTGGAGTGAAAAAAGTGCAACAATGTAAATAAAATCCTCCTAAAGTAAAAGTACGTGGCAGCAAAACGCGGCTAAACTGCAGTAAAAGTCGTATCTGGTTTGACATAATTCTGGATTAACAGTGAGTCCTCAGAGCGTCTGCAGCAGGTTTAAGCTATTTTTATATCCGTTTTATATTCAGGGACACCAGAAAAAAAGAAATAAATCTGTGTTCAGCTTTTCTAGAATCTGATATTTGCACAGATGTTGGATCATTGTATTAAAATGAGTTAAATGTGTTGAAAAGTCTTTAATTGTGCTTTATTTTGACAATCCAAGGTTTCTAGACGCGCTTGGTGGTCTCAATAATTCACATTAACAGCTTCTAATGATTCACTGCACAATATTTGTGGACATTTTAATACTGAAAACATTTTATTTGTTAAACTCTTTATTAAACAAACATACAAAATGATACACAGCAAAACACAGACACAGGGATTCCACGTGTTTAGATTTCCCAGTAATAGTGAAAGAATGAAACTGTGAAAATAAAGTCCGGAGAGTGGGATGGAAACCGACTTCATGGTTTTTGTGGCAGGTTAGTCCATGTATGTACTTTCATGTTATGATGTATGGGTGAATGACAGAAACAGTTTGATGTGATTTTAGGCAGTTGTGGTTATTTTGACTTTGACCATTTTCATGCATGGAGATGTGTTCCTGGTGACTGTTGGATTCCTTTGAAGACGATTACAATCGGAGCTTCCAGGTTTACATCTCCTGTTTTCCTGTCCCGATTGAAAATATACCTCCAAAACCCCACCCACCGATGAGAGAGATGAAGAGAGATAGTTAAAGAGAGAGAAGGTAAAAGAAAGAATAATGAAGGAGATGGGGGCACCAAAAGAATATAGCAGAATGCTGAAGCAAATTGTTTCGCATTGCTCAAATAAGTCTACATCAGTGTCCCTTCCCCTTTTGGTTTCTCCTGTCTTCATACACAAATCTGTCCTCTAAACTGTAAAAATAATCATTATTATTGATAAGCAGTCATCCTTTTTAATTTAGAACGACGACTAGAAAGCTTAGAATGTAAAAATCCAAATAAAACACAGCGCACGTTAAGCGCGTGCACACACAGTCACGGTGCATTAGTGCTGGCACAGTGAATGGAAACAAAATGGCGTCAAATCCTCAGTTGTCGCCACTCTGATATACAGGCACTCCACAGAGCAGGGGGCGCTACTGACCTCTGCTGGACACAGGCGGTAACCACACTATTAGTATTAAATGGAAAGCTGGAGACAGTACAGATGAGCAGCACTTCCTGTTTCAACATAAAAGCACCGTGATTCTTTTATTTCAACAAATCTGCTAAAACGTGATTTTGTGAGACTCAGAATAATCTGCAGAATGAACCAAAATGTGTTTAACAACCGCTAGCTTGTCAGCTTGCTCTAATTATGTTTGTTGTCACTTTATTCACACCCAAACAAAAATAAAGACGACAGCTGATTTAGGGACCTTAGAAGTCCATGAGATATATCTGCAGACATCTTCCTGAAAAGTAAAACAAACTCATGGTTTTTTATGTTCATTCTGATCATAAAGAACTTTGGATCTCACTCTGATCATGTCTTTACAGATTCCATCATCATTTATTGTAGAAACCATCACTTATTAATAAAAATAACTGGATATCATTAAAGTGTCAACGAAATAACCGTCTGAATTTAAGACCAACCACAGCAGGCAGAGAATAGTGCTGTAACCCACAATACATAACAAGGATAAACGTTGTCTGAAGAAGAAAAAGCTGGGATTATCCAACATGGAAAATTAAATTCCACTCATCAACAAATAAGCAGAAAACATGAAGATCAAAGTGTGTTATTAGTCATTTATTGAATAAAAAAGAAAGTTAGAATAGTTTAAAAGCCACAGGCAGAGCAAATAAAAGTGGAGAAAGACGTATTAAAATCATTGATCTTGTTCAGGAAAAATCAACCACTGCAATGAAAATAAAAACTAAGTTAGACATTGATTACAGCACAAGATCTGTTCAAAGAATTTAGAGCATGGAAGGGTTCAAATACAGCACAATGTGAGGAAAAGCTCCTTTAACGGCCAAACACAACATTTATAGAATGAAACAGGCTAAAAAATGTAGAATTTACAGAGTTCAATGTAATCTGGATAGTCCTGGTGGGTTTAAATTCTACTGGAATCATATCGATGCTGAAAACATTTTGATCCACAGATAGCTAGGGTTATGGGAGCTTTGATGGAAAAATACAATCTGATAGAATTTGTTGATGAAACCAGAAATTCAGAATCTGATAAAAAAACTGATGAAAAAACATTGAAGCACTTATTTATAGTAAAAATGAAAAATGGATCTATCAATAAGACATAAATGACAGAAGAGCACAGAATACTTTGGAAAGAGTGACACAGATGAAGGAAGTTCTCATTTCATCACTAGAACAGGACTTAAAGACTCACATCAGGATCAAGTGTGGCTGCACAAAAAGCTGATTTTCACTGGACAATAATGTGTGAAAGTCTGTCAGCAGTTTGGAGATTCACTGCTTCCTCTCTCATTTCACACTTTGTGCAGCTCAAATGCTTTTAGTTCCAGTGAGCGTCAGAGGAACACCACATCCTGATTTTCACTCTCAACATTTGACTGGAAAAAGACGCAAACACCACATTTGGCTCCTGGAAGAATCACAACTTCATCTTTGAAGAGGAACAAGTTTACAAGGAATCATTGAGAAGGATTTGACAAAGAAACACATTTAATCCATGAATGTGAAAACATGTTTGTGAGGGACAGAGTCATGGAGAGACTCAACCATCTGTTCAACACTGTTTCTGTACCAGGAGGAGACTCTGGAGACGAGACTCAACACAGAGACACTGAGGAGGAACCAGAACTGGACCAGTAGAACCCAAATCCAGGATAGAGAGGTTCAGTGAATGTGGTGTTGAAGGTGTGGAGGTGGATCAGAGAGTCAGAGGAGACTCTGTAGAAGGACAGAGTTCCAGCAGGAACGTCCACATAAACTGAAACTCTGTGAGAGACTGAGGAGGACCTGATGGATGTTTTACTGTTATTGTGAATGACATAGTAACCACCATCATCAGAGCAGATCAGACTCCAGGACTGATCATTAGATCCAAACATACAGTCATAACTGTTTCCTTTCCTTCTGATTCCTCTGTAACTCACTGATATACTAACCCTTCCTCTCCACTCCACCTCCCAGTAACAGCGACCAGTCAGACCAGTTCTACACAGCAGCTGTTCACAGTATTCAAACCTGTCTGGATGATCAGGATACCTCTGATCCCACCCCACACGTGTCACCTTCCTGTTGTTGTCAGACAGTCTGAGTTTTCTGTTTACTGTGTTTGTGTCGACTGTGAGTTGACAGGAATCTGATGGAGAGAACAAACACAACACAGCTGCAGTTATTGATGGATCATGTGATCAGTATTAAAGCTTTGATGATGACCTCAGAGATGTGACACTTTGAAGATGCTTGAATGTGCTGCTTTGTTTCCATCAATCCATTCAAACACACTTACACTTCCTCAGACCTGGTGTCAACCATGGGACTCCAGCAGGCGTCACCCTGAAAGGAGGAGGACGGTCAGAGCAGCAGAGACTCTTTCAGCAGCACACATGGACGTTACATGGCTCTCACACTGTTCCACTGATAAAGGACCAGAGCGTTCATAGAGGTGACATCATTCTCCCAGACTGATACAAACTTCACTGGCGCCATGACTGACTGTACAACTTTAAATCATTTTCTACAATTGTGCAGCAAAACAGAACTTTCTTCTTTTCTTTTTCCTCTTTTTCAGTGATATCACTCTATGCTAGCCCATTGCCTTAAATCCCTTTGGAACATCTCATTTAATGAACTAGAACATCAGGTTATAGGTGTCGCTGAGCTGCCTTTCCTTTTTGTGTGTGTGCCAGAATATACATAGCTAGAAGCTTAGAAAGCTTTTTGCTTTATTTCTTCTTTTTTATGTCTTTTTCACTTGTCTCACTCAATGCTAGGGGACTGAGGAATAATGTAAAGCGTAAAGCTTTATTTTTAATGTTAAACAGCTGAAAACTGATTTGGTTTTTTCAAGAATCACACTCACTTATTAAAGATGTAAACTTGTGTAAAAATCAGTGGGAAACGACATGTGGTGATGACATGGACAGAACATTCTGCTGGGGGATCTTGTTTAAAGGGGAGTTTTCCTGGAAAATTGATGCACTCTGTGACAGTCAAGCTCATTTGATTTGTTTAATAGTAGACTGGAATGGCAAAGCAATGATTATTGTTCATTTGTACGCTTATAATTCTACATCAGAAAAGGATAAACTTATTCATACATTAGACTGTAAACTTGCAGCTCTAACTCAGACATTCCCTGAGGCTTACTTCATTGTAGGAGGTGATTTTAATGTGCTCATGAATGAGGTGATGATAGATGGCCTCCAGCTAAATGCTCACAGCCAAATGTTCACTTCAACTCTTTCATTGACAAGTATGATTGATGTGATGTATGGAGAGAGAAGTTTCCAAATACTTGGAGGAATAAAAATGGCTCCAGACAGTCTGGCCTGGATTACTGGCTGCTCTCTAAATCACTTTCTAAAGACAATATTCCAATCAATGTCCTACCCCCCCCATTAACTGACCATAGAGCCATCCTTAGATATTTACATCTCCTTCCAGGAATGGTTGACACCAAGCAATTCTCTGATTGGAAGATGAAGAGCTCTTTATTGAGGCATGACAATGTCAAACATCAACTTAGTACAATTATTCACTTTTATTGGTTAAATGCTCTGAAGGAAGGAAATGATGGAAAAAATTGGGAACTCCTTCAATTAGAAATGGGTGGATTTTTAAGAAGATCTGGAAGTGAGTTAGCCAAATGTAGACGCCAAAATGAGGAGAAAGTAATCACAGATATAATGTCCTTGGCTAGCATTGCACCAGAAAATCTCTGACATGATGAAAAATGAAAATGAATTGAACTTCTAAACACTTTAGATGATATATAGAAGGTTAAAGCAGAGGCTGCTTTTGGTAGATTCAGACTGAAGTGGCTTGAACACGGTGAACAAATGACTTCCTGTTTCTTTAAAGTGGAAAAAACTCATGCTAAGTACAATGCCATGTCTCAACTGAACATTGATGGAGTTGTGACTGAAAGTAAGAGCAGTATTTCTGAGTTTTGCTCTCTTTATAAAACAAAGTCTGACAAAGATGCAATGGATAGACTGTTTAATGTGTTGATTTTACAAACTCTATAACGGAGGAAGAGCGGTTGATGTGTGACACCCCTCTCACACAACAACAAGTATTAGATGCAACGATGCAACTTCAGAGTAATAAGTCACCTGGAGTTGATGGATTGTTTCAGAATTCTAGATAGATTTTGCTGAACTTTTGGCCCCATTTCTGTTCAAAGTTTTCTGAAGGTATTAGTAAAGGGACTCTTCCAGCAAGTATGACACAAGGCTGGATGACTTTAATTCCTAAACCAAAAAAGGAGCCTCTCTTCATTGATAACTGGAGACCAGTTTCATTACTGAACAATGACTCTAAAGTTCTTGCTCTTGTTTTTGCTAAAAGATGTAAAAATGCTCTTAACTCTATAATTGATGAGAATCAGTCTGGGTTTATGAGTAACAGGCATATTTTCAATAACATGAGGCTAGTTTTAGACCTCATAGACGATGCTGACCTTATTAGGGATGACAGTTTCATTTTAGTTGGAGACTTTCACAAAGCCTTTGATACAGTTGAACACTCCTTTATGTTTTCTGCTCTTAACAGCTTTGGTTTTGGGCCATACTTTTGCAGTGTGATGAAAACATTCTATGCTGGCGCCAATAGCTCGGTAAAACTGAGTAATGGCACAACTCAGAGATTTTGTTTGGAAAGAGGGCTAAGACAGGGCTGCCCTGTCTCAGTTTACCTCTTCCTGGTTGTTGCTCAAATGTTTTGTCATTTTGTCAAATTCTGTCAGTTGGAAGGCATCTCTATTGCTGCTAGAAGCAGACTTTGAAGTCAGTTGGCTGATGATACAGCCTTGTTTTTAAAGAATGCCCTACAGATAAAGCCTGCAATCAATGCAATCCACATGTTTTCTAAAGCATCAGGTTTGGACTTAAACCTAAATAAGTGTGAGCTATTCGCTCTCTAAAGTTCTGATATAACCTCAATTGATGATATACGAGTAAAGAGTAAGGTTAACTATTTAGGGATTACTGGAACTAAAAATCAGTGAGAGAGATGCCATCTCAACTTTGAGCCAAGGATTAAAAAGGTGCAGAATAAATGGAAGCTTTGGCTACAAAGAGACTTATCACTTAAAGGTGAACTCTTCTGTCAAAAGCTGAGGGAATTTCCAGACTTGTGTATGCCGCCTCCTCACTGGCACTGGACTGTAAAACTGTCACATTTATTGATAAGATGCTTGTTCATTTTCTGTGGAAAAACCGGACACACTAGATCAGAAAATCTGGAATTCTGAACAACTACAAAAATGGAGGCCTCCACTTTGTTGATTTTTCAATTCTAAACAATGTTCTGAAGATCAAATGGTTCAAATCTTTCTTAAAAATGATGCATCTTTATAGAACTTTATTCCTAAATGTGTATTTCATCAAACTGGAGGACTCCCTTTTCTGTTGGTTTGTAGCTACCAAATAAACAAGATTCCCCTAAAATGATCCAGTTTTCACAAACAGGTTTTGTTGTCGTGGAAAACGGCCTACAAGCACAATTTCTCTCCACATGGGTATTATCTCTGGAATAATGGGGATATACTGCATCAAAATAAAAGCATCTTTCTCAATCGCTGCTTTAACAACAAAATGGACTTCGTCTCACAGCTTCTGACCCCTAGTGGCCATTTTATGAATGACACTGAATTCTGTGAAAAGTCTCCATTCCCTTCAACACTTGAAGAGTTTCCAAAGGTCATTAGCTCCATTCCAGCTGCTGTTGTGACTCTGTGCACTGCCTCCTCTCTTGCAGCAGATATACATGTTGTTAATCCATGTGACACTTATTGTGGCTAAATATGCTTTGGGACGGCAAAGAACAGCAACAGAGCTATACGTGCACTGTTCCAAAGAGAAACGACAACAAAACCTGATGTTATCCATGACTGGAACTCTTTTATTAATAATATCTCTGGTCTCAGGTTTGGCTTTGACCTCACAAGTTCATGTTAACAAAGTTAGGGACATTTCCTTTAAAATCTTACATAAAATCTGTCCATAAAACATTCTATGACTAAGTTCAAACGTGATATAGATGTAAGATGTTCTTTTTGCTCTGAACAGCCAGAAACAGTTCCACATTTTTTATTATTGTAGTTACAGCAGAAAAATGTGTAAGGAAATTTAAAATTTTGTTCAGAAAAACTAAATCTGCAGATTGATTTGCTCTACAAACATCATTTTTGGAGTTTACACACAGGATGGATATGAAAAAGACAAGGCCTTTATCATCAATCTCATATTCCTCTTCAATCTGTGACTCCTAAATTTAAGCAATCTAAACCTTGGATTACCCCAGCTATTATTAGATCTTTAAAGACTAAAAATAAGTTATTTAAAAAGTACGTTTCAAATCCTACACCATTCAATTTTAGTGAATTCAAAAAATATAGGAACAAATTAAACCATATCTTGAGAGGAGCAAAAGTTCATTATTATAATACAAAGCTAGTCCAATACAGAAACAATGCGTTTGGCATGTGGAAAACAATTAATTCCATTCTTAATAAAAATTACTCTAAAAAGCAGATGCCAAATGAATTTAAAATGAATGATGATAGTACTGTCACAGATGCCAACGAAATTGCTTCTAAATTCAACTCCTTTTTTTTCAGAAGTTGGTCCATCTTTAGCTTCTAAGATCCCATTTTGCCAGCACAAACCAATGGACTATATGGGTTGCTCAATTACTGAAGAATTTAAACTTTTACCAGTTACTGAGGAAGAGGTCAGAGATATTTTACTAGGTCTAAAGGACAGCTCTCCAGGGTATGATAATATTGACAGTAAATTGTTATAATCCATATGCTCTGATATCATCAAACCTCTTGTTCATATCTTTAATCTTTCCCTTATCAATAGTGTTGTTCCTGTTGAACTAAAGAGAGCAGAAATCATTCCAGTTCATAAAGAGGATGATCCTGCTGTTTTTAATCACTATAGACCAATCTCTGTTTTACCTACTATTTCAAAAGTTCTTGAAAAGATTGTCTATAGTAGATTGATTAAATATCTTGATGAGCACAATATTTTATTTCCACATCAGTATGGTTTTAGGAAGAAACATTCTACCTATGTGGCTCTTGATCAACTACTGACCGGAATATATAAAGCAAGAGACCAAAAAGAAAATACCATCTGTGTTTTTCTGGATTTCTCTAAAGTATTCGACACAGTCAATCATGTGATTCTTTTGGACAAGCTTTCATTTCTTGGCATAAAGCATAGATCATGACAGTGGTTTTCTAGTTATCTGACAGACAGATACCAAACGCTTTCTTACAAAGGGGTAGAATCTCCTCTTCTTCCTCTTCAGTGTGGATTACCTCAAGGTTCAATTTTGGGTCCTTTGTTATTTTTGTTATATATTAATGACCTCCCCAAAGTTTCTGATAAACTCTCTAAAATGTTATTTGCAGATGACACCTGTGTATTTTATTCCCATAAGGATCCTAACACTCTCGTACAAGTAATGAATGAAGAACTTGACAAGTTATCTTCTTGGTTCATGTCAAATAAATTGTCACTCAATATTAAAAAAAATAACGATATTTTTTGGAATACAGCCAAATACTTTTAAATCTTCTTCTAAAATCCAAATTGATAATTTACCCATCCAGAATGTTTCCTCTGCTCGTTTTCTTGGAGTTATAGTTGATGAATCCCTCAGCTGGAAACCACACCTGAGTTTTCTTACTTCAAAAATCGCCAAAGCTGTCGGAATACTGGGAAAAATCCGCTCCCTCATTAATTCAAGAGTGGCAACAATGCTATATTATGCAATGGTATATCCACATATAAATTACTGTAATATATGTTGGGCTAGTACCCATGAAACCAAACTTCAGCCTATTTATCGTCTCCAGAAACGAGCTTTGAGAATAATATTTCATGTCGATCGCAGACATCCATCTCAGCCCCTGTTTTCTAAAGCAGGTGTTCTGACTGTCTACCAAGTCAATAACTTCCAAATTGGTCAGTTTGTTTATAGTTCTGTAAACAAACGACTACCCCAACATCTAAATTCTATTTATCATTTTAATAACGAATTTCATTATTATCCAACTCGTAGCAGCACACTTATTAGAGCTCCTTTTGCTCGTATAAATCTGTCTGTATTTAGTATTCCATACAGAGGATCCAAAATATGGAATCAATTACCAACCTGGGTCAGAGTCCTTTCACCAACTAAATTTAAAGCAGCTTTTAAAGAACTGCTTTTGAAAAAGAGTAATTTTCCATATGGGATATCCTACTAACACCTGGTTTGTCTTTGGTCAGTGTGTTTAAAGAGGTAATATTTACCCTGTGTATAAATTTATGAACTGCTGGCATGTTATTTGTCACATTCTTATGTATTTATATAATGGTCTGCCTGAGAAGGTTTTTATTTTTTATTTTTTGGAGGTTGTCTTCTTTCAAACCCCTTGAGGGTTTTTTTGGCAACCCTCCTTCACACTTTTAATGTAAGAAATGTGAATTGTTTGTTAAATTTTGTGTGTGAAAATTAAATAAATCAAATCAAATATTAATATTAGTAAAATTTCACAATCATAAAGCAAAATTCAGTCATCAAAAGACAAATTATCTTGTCTTCCATAAAGAATCTGAATATTATTTAAAGTCAATAAATAAATATCTGATAACCAGAAAGTAATAAAAACTGTTTACATTTGTAAAAACTTTAATTTGCTATAAATGTTTACATTTGATCAGCTGTTTTTTTTGTTTTTTGTGTTTTTTTAGTTTCCTTTCTTTTCTTTCTTCTCTTCCTTCACAGTGATTTTTGTTAACTCTATCACTGTTTGTTTCAATATCATGTTGATGTTGGATGTTACCTGTGACTTTTGGAAATAAATTTTAAAAACAAAAACAAAAAAACGAACAGTTCACCTGCTTCCTGTCTTTGTGCTAAGCTAGGCTAACAGTTTCCTTTTGGTCATGGTGCATAGCTGAGCTAACAGTGTTCTTCTGCTTCCACTCTTTTTTGTGAGCTAGGCTGATAGTTTAGTGAGAGTGTCTGTCTGTCTGTACCTCAGAGTGTCTGTCTGTCTGTACCTCAGAGTGTCTGTCTGTACCTCAGAGTGTCTGTCTGTCTGTACCTCAGAGTGTCTGTCTGTACCTCAGAGTGTCTGTCTGTCTGTACCTCAGAGTGTCTGTCTGTCTGTACCTCAGAGTGTCTGTCTGTCTGTACCTCAGAGTGTCTGTCTGTCTGTACCTCAGAGTTTCCAGTCTACAGTGTGGATCCTCCACTTTAGCTCTCAGCATCTTCTCTCCTGAGTCTCCTGGATGGTTGTAGCTCAGGTCCAGCTCTCTCAGATTTGAGGTCTTCAAGCTCAGAGCTGAGGCCAGAGAAGCACAGCCTTCCTCTGTGACCAGACAGCCTGACAGCCTGCACACACAAAACAACACAAACCTGATGGACAACACTTGGATGGATGTTTCTCTCTCTCTTTTCTTCTTTGTCTTTCAGATACATTTTGCTGCACATTTCACGCATCTCAAGCAAATCAACAATCTCAGCAATGATTAGTGGGATTTAATCATGTCAAAAATAAACCCTGACAAAGTCCTGCACAAGTTCAGTAAAAGCTCATTTGATGAATCCCATCAGCAGAAATGATTGTACTCAGGTTAGCTGTTTATCCACTGATAGAAATCACATCAGTTTCAAAGTGTGAGTCCTGACCTGAGAGCTTCCAGTTTACAGTGTGGACTCTCCAGTCCAGCAGAAAGACTCTCCACTCCTGAATCCTGCAGGTTGTTGTTACTCAGGTCCAGCTCTGTCACACTGGAGGACTGGGAGCTGAGGACTGAGGACAGAGCTCCACAGCTTCTCTCTGACAGATTACAGTTATTAAGTCTGAGGAGACAAAGACCAGAAAAGAAGTAAAACATTAAGTTCACTATTTTCTGTCCTGTTGAAAAGACAGCAGTGAATTTAACAACAAATACATCCCACTATGTCCAGAATACAGCAGCACTGAGGACAGTCCTCTGAAATATTACTTTAATTATTTAATTTTAAATATACAGAACCAACCAACAGATACCCCTTTCTCCCCCCCCCTCTCCCACAAAGCAGGTTAGGAAAGGAAAAAACAGACAAACAAAAAGGTAGAAGGGAAAAACAACAACAATAACAAAAAAACATCAGTAAGACACATTTTTGTGGACATCTATAACTGTGATCACATTTTAAAATAATATAGAGATAAATAGACAAAGACCATCAAAATAACTGAGGGGTCATGAGGGTCCTCCACATTTAGTGGGCAGATTGCTGAAACAATGTTTCACTTGGTGATACAAGCACCATATTTGGCACACAGGTGCTTCAGAACTTACTCTCTTGGAAAAGTACGTTATCCACTTGAAAATACAAAATGGACGCCATTTTTAAAGATGGCCGCCATTCAAAGCGGTTTAAACGGTGTTTTAACTATTTTTTGATTAAATAGTCCTATTTTGATGGTCTATGAATCAAAATATCTGTTGTTGAGTGTGAGAAGTCCAATTCTGCATTTAGAAAATCAAAATGACTGAATACTATGATGATACAACGGAGATTACACTTTACTGATACAGTGTCTGTAATAAGTATTCACCCCCTTTGATGTTTTACTCTTTTATTGCTTTCATAAATCAATCATGGTCAATAAAATTTAGCTTTTTTAACAAAGAAATTATTGGAAAAACTCTTTAATGTCAAAGTGAAAACAGATTTCTATAAAGTAATGTTAATGAAAGAGAATTATATAAATGTTTGCATAATTATTCACCCCCTTTTTAATTTAATGGTCTAATTCAATAGAGGTCCATCAGATTGTTGCCAATAGTCTCACAATGAGTGAAATGAAGATCACCTGAGTGGTGTGGGTGTGTTTCAAGTGATTGAGTTGTAAAACAGCTGTCTGAAGGGTCCAGAGAGTGGTTGATCAGTATTCCTGGCTACCATTACACCATGAAGACAGAAGAACACTCTAAGCAACTCAGGGAAAGGGTTACTGAGAAGTACAATTCAGGGGATGGTTACAAAAACATTTCCAAAACACTGAACATCCCCCGGAGTTCAGTGAAATCAATTATCAAGAAATGGAAGGAATATGGCACTTGTGTGAATCTGCCAAGATCAGGCCGCCCTCGTAAACTGAGCGACCTACAAGTAGGAGACTAGTGAGAGAAGCCACCAAGACCCCTACAATTACTCTGAAGGAGTTACAAGCTTCAGCTGCTGAGATGGGAGAGACTGTGCATGTAGCAACTGCTGCCCGGGTTCTTCACCGGTCAAAGCTTTATGGGAGAGTGGCAATGAGAAAGCCACTGTTGAAGAAAAGTCATATTAGATCTGGACTAGAGTTTGCCAAAAAGCACGTGGAAGACTCCATGGTCAAGTGGAAGAAGATTCTTTGGTCTGATGAGACCAAAATTGAGCTTTTTGGCCATCAGACAAGACGTCATGTTTGGAGGAAACCAAACACTGCACATCACCAAAAACACACCATCCCCACTGTGAAGCATGGTGGTGGCAGCATCATGCTGTGGGGATGTTTCTCAGCAACTGGACCTGGAAGGCTTGTAAAGATAGAGGGCAGAATGAATGCTGCAAAATACACTGAAATCCTGGGGGACAATCTTTTTCAGTCTGCAAGAGAACTACGTCTTGGGAGAAGATTTATTTTCCAGCAAGACAATGATCCAAAACATACTGCAAAAGCTACACAGGAATGGTTAAAAAAGAACCAGGTAAATGTTCTGGAGTGGCCCAGTCAAAGCCCAGACCTCAATCCTATAGAGAATTTGTGGCTGGACTTGAAAAGGGCTGTTCATGCCCGATACCCGCGCAACCTGACAGAGCTTGAGCAGTTTTACAAAGAAGAATGGAGCAAAATTGCAGTGGGCAGATGTGCAGACTGACTGAGACCTATCCACACAGACTCACTGCTGTGATTGCAGCCAAAGGTGCATCTACTAAATACTGACTTGAAGGGGGGGAATAATTATGCAAACAATTATTTTCATTTATATAATTTTCTTTCATTAACATTACTTTATAGAAATCTGTTTTCACTTTGACATTAAACAGTTTTTTTCCAATATTTTTTTTGTTAAAAAAGCTAAATTTTATTGACCATGATTGATTTATGAAAGCAATAAAAGGGTAAAACATCAGAGGGGGTGAATACTTATGATAGGCACTGTATATAGGGTAATGTTGACTTCGATTCTCTGTTTTACAAACAAAGTGAGAAAAAACTTAAGACTTGTGTGTTGTTTGAGTCAGGAAACGACTTGCTGTTGATGTGCAGCTTCGACTGGTTCTTCTCGTCTTCACATTTGCAGGCACACAACTGTGTACTGTCAAGTAAGATGCAGATGTTGAGGTCTCAAAGAGGACTCAGGCTCATTATGGCCCTAAGGTAACAAAGGTTTTGAAGCAGACAAATAAAGATCTTAAGAAGAAACATTATAAGTTAACCATATGATTATGCTTGCTGAAATATATACACATTTTTTGAAGTATGATTTGATTAGAGTAATGATTCAGATGATTTATTGTGTTCAGATTGAGAGGAATGATTTAAGAAGTGATTCTGTGTGAAGTAATCCTTGTTTAGGCTCTGTGTGTGCGTACAGGCCTCATAGGCTTGTGTGTCCAGGCCTTAAGAAAGCAGAAGTGCAGTAAACAACAGTCACCATGACTCGGCAGCCACAATGACATTGCAGCCTCCTCAGAAAAAAGGGAAGTTTGGGAAAAACCCAAAAGGGTGGGCTGAAATGTGTGTGTGTTAAACAGAATGTGGACACTGTGTATTTGCTGGAACAACATAACTTCTGTATTACTGCTGTATGAGATGACAAAGTTGATTGCATAAGTTAGACGGTGTCAGAGGGCGTACCGAGCCAGTTTTGTGTGTAGGAGAGAGATAAAAAGGCAGAGCCACAAGCACAGAACGGGAGACGTTCGCCGGAGCTGCTAAGAAGAGCTGCAAAGGGAACTTGGCCGGAGTTCTGAAGAATCTTCACCGACTTCTATTGCCCAAGAGACGGGAAGACGACGCGGGACTCGGGCTTCAGAGATCGCTGAGGACATCGTTGGAGGCAAAGTCTTTTTCTGACTTTGTTCAACAAGCGAAGACCACACTCTGCCAAACGGAGAGTCCTAAGAGGTTCTGCAGTTATCCAGAAGAAACCAATAGAGGGAAGAACCGACTACACCCGAAGAGGCAAAGGAGGCAACAGCACTGGGCTGTTCCCCTCCCCGGGGCTGGGAGACCCAGTGACCCACTACAGCCTGAACAGACGAGGGTTTTCCATCACCACCATACCACAGAGAAGACAGCTGGGGCGTAAGCACTAACGTTCCAGCCGATTCCAGAAGATAACTGCCAGACCACGATTGGCTCACAGGACTCCTCCGCTCCCCCCTGCCGAGGGAGAAGATCCTTTTGTCCACAAAGAAGACATCGTACTGAGTCCTCTGGACAACTGAGTGCTTTTCCCAGACGCAAGACAAGACCGAGTGATACGGTAGTGGCCACGCTGTTCGCTCTCTCTCCTAAATTTAATAATTAGAGAAGATTGTCAGGTACGCTCAATTAAATTACTTTAGTATCATTTTTAATCAGAAATAATTAATTGTTTAATCATGAATTGATACTGTGCTCTTGCTAAACTTGCTTAATAAAACGCTCTATTGCATTTAAAGAGAAGCCAAATGAAATTATTATAAACCACTGAAAATCTGCATAGTGGTAAAAAGTTAAGTTGATTGTGTGCATTCAATCCAATGGTTCTTAAAGGTTACTTAGTCCAAAGTGAGAGTGTTTAAACATTACCCCTGAGGTTAGTTCTTTCCAAACCTCTAAAACGAACCCAGGAATAGCACCAAGTGCAAGCAGTCCTTAGAGAGAAGCTGTCCGATAACGAACGTGAATGATAAATCAATTCTACTACTGAGAAAGGCTGCTTGGTGGGATAGCATTTATCAGATAAGAGGGGTGAGACATTCGGATGCAAGGCAGTTAGAACCTGGGCGAGTGTCTCTCGATTCCAGCTTAATTTATTCTGCTGAAACCTGTTAGGTGGAATACTAATAGGCAGATAGAATCTAACCCTTTAAACGGAGAGCTGGACCAACTTTAACCTGAGGCAAGGGTTAAAAAAGGCTAGACTGGCGAACAGTACACTTCAGGCTGAAGCTCAACATTTGGCGACTATTTTGGTGATACTTGGCACTGTTTGGTCTCAATGTATCCTCAATACCACCTCCATCATCCAATCTGGATGGGTCTAACCTGATGGGTAAGAGGTTGATCAGAACTACAGTCATAACGGGTAGGGGGAGACTTCAACTCCTCTTTTGTATCTGTCTGACAGAGGCAACACTTCTTCCAGTCAGTTTTTGTAGCGCAACTCAACGGATTGTTGGCGGACATCTTGTGTTATATGGTTAAAGGCCGAGGGGTTATCCTTTTACCACCCAACCATACAAGACATCAAAGCACATTAAACTATGGGATGCAACTAGGTTCAAGCATCTGGTGCCCTACACCTAGCCCAATCGTTCATCCAGTGCCATTTAAGTCCTGTGCGATCTGTACACCATCCAGGTAACTGAAGCCCCCATTACCCTTGGCTCGGCTCTCCCGCGCTGGCACATCCTGTCAATTCAGGTGCGGCGATCTAACTACAAAACTACAACTAACTAAACTTCTAGTTGAGATATATACAGGGGCTTATTAGATAGCATTTGGAACACTCAAGTATACTAAAACTACAGTGAGTACACCACTACAATGGTTAGTAAACTACAACTACAGCTAGTACACTACAAGCTGACACTGAATCCCATGCTGAGTCTCACAGCAGTGATGTCACCAGTGTGCCCTGGTTGTGCTTTGACATCACTCTTATAAAATATTACACACCAATAGAGCCTGACCACAGCATTTCAATGAATGATCATGGATGTCTGCCTTCAACTTAATGCAATATCTGTTATCAAACAGCTTCTGAAACCCCTAATTTTCAGTCACGTTATTGCCGCCATTTTAAAACGGGCGGCCATATTGGAACTTAATTCACACCATTGAGTTTTTCCAGTCAGAATACATTCATTTTGATGTTTGGATCATGAACATGTTTCTGTTCATTAAAGTTGGACTTCGAAAACCATTTCTTTGCATTTAACAAGGCGGCCAGCTTGAAAACTGTTGGCCATCTTGGATTTTCAGCTGGATAATGTACTTTTCTTAAAATGCACATCCTAAACATCATTTGTGTCAAATTTAGTGCTTGTATCACCAAGTGAAAAATTCTTATGGACTATTCAATTAATCTGCCCCAATAATTGTGTAATGTGATCAAGAAACGGTTGCCATATCTGATGGAATCTATCTGGTTTCCCAGCAATCTCAAATCGAATCTTCTCTAAATGCAATGTACTTGAAAACTCTGTGAGCCAAGCTTCAAGACTAGGAGACATCTCCTTGTTCCATACTTTGAGAATCATCTTCTTAGCTATGACCACTCCATACTGAATTGACAGAACCTTCCAGTGACGAAAAGCCTCAAATTGTTTGGTCCTGGTTCTGTGATGCAGATTCCAGGTTGTTCAGTTCCTGTAGTGGAAGAGGCCTCATTAAGAGAAACTAGAGCTAAAGGTCAGTAACACAACTGATCTGAGTCATACAAATACAGAAAACCTCCCACCTCAGCTGTTCTGCTCATCATGAATAAAAACACATTTTAAATGGTCATCAGTTGAACAGGTTGATGAGTCCTGACCTGAGAGCTTCCAGTTTACAGTGTGGACTCTCCAGTCCAGCAGAAAGACTCTCCACTCCTGAATCCTGCAGGTTGTTGTTACTCAGGTCCAGCTCTGTCACACTGGAGGACTGGGAGCTGAGGACTGAGGACAGAGCTCCACAGCTTCTCTCTGACAGATTACAGCCACTCAGTCTGAAGAGACAAAGACCAGAAAAGAAGTAAAACATTAAGTTCACTATTTTCTGTCCTGTTGAAAAGACAGCAGTGAATTTAACAACAAATACATCCCACTATGTCCAGAATACAGCAGCACTGAGGACAGTCCTCTGAAATATTATTTTAATTATTTATTTTCAAATATACAGAACCAACCAACAGATACCCCTTTCTTTCCCCCCCCTCTCCCACAAAGCAGGTTAGGAAAGGAAAAAACAAACAAACAAAAAGGTAGAAGGGAAAAACAACAACAATAACAAAAAACATCAGTAAGACACATTTTTGTGGACATCTATAACTGTGATCACATTTTAAAATAATATAGAGATAAACAGACAAAGACCATCAAAATAACTGAGGGGTCATGAGGGTCCTCCACATTTAGTGGGCAGATTGCTGAAACAATGTTTCACTTGGTGATACAAGCACCATATTTGGCACACAGGTGCTTCAGAACTTACTCTCTTGGAAAAGTACGTTATCCACTTGAAAATACAAAATGGACGCCATTTTTAAAGATGGCCGCCATTCAAAGCGATTTAAACGGTGTTTGAACTATTTTTTGATTAAATAGTCCTATTTTGATGGTCTATGAATCAAAATATCTGTTGTTGAGTGTGAGAAGTCCAATTCTGCATTTAGAAAATCAAAATGACTGAATACTATGATGATACAACGGAGATTACACTTTACTGATACAGTGTCTGTCATAAGTATTCACCCCCTTTGATGTTTTACTCTTTTATTGCTTTCATAAATCAATCATGGTCAATAAAATTTAGCTTTTTTAACAAAAAAAAAAATTGGAAAAACTCTTTAATGTCAAAGTGAAAACAGATTTCTATAAAGTAATGTTAATGAAAGAAAATTATATAAATCTCCCACCTCCCACCTCAGCTGTTCTGCTCATCATGAATAAAAACACATTTTAAATGGTCATCAGTTGAACAGGTTGATGAGTCCTGACCTGAGAGCTTCCAGTTTACAGTGTGGACTCTCCAGTCCAGCAGAAAGACTCTCCACTCCTGAATCCTGCAGGTTGTTGTTAGTCAGGTCCAGCTCTGTCACACTGGAGGACTGGGAGCTGAGGACTGAGGACAGAGCTCCACAGCTTCTCTCTGACAGATTACAGCCACTCAGTCTGAAGAGACAAATAGCAGATTATACTGATGAAACAGCAGCAAAATGAAAAAGGATCTTCAGTCTCCAACTACTTACACAACTTTCTTGGAGGCTTTGACCACTGGCAGCAGCCTCAGAAGAACCTCCTCTGAAGCAGAGTATTTCTTCAGGTCAAACACGTCCAGATGTTCTTCTGATGACAGTAAGATGAAGCCCAGAGCTGACCACTGAGCAGGAGACAGTTCATCTGTGGACAGACATCCTGATCTCAGGGACTGTTGGACCTCCTCCACTAGAGAAACATCCTTCAGTTCATTCAGACAGTGGAACAGATTGATGCTTCTCTCTGCAGACACATCCTCACTGATCTTCTTCTTGATGTACTCCACTGTTTTCTGATTGGTCTGTGAGCTACTTCCTGTCTGTGTCAGCAGGCCTCGTAGAAGATTCTGATTGGTCGGCAGTGACAGACCCAGGAGGAAGCGCAGGAACAAGTCCAGGTGTCCGTTTGGACTCTGTAAGGCCTCGTCCACAGCTCTCTGGTAGAAAACTGTTGGATCAGGTTTGTTGGCGGCAGTTTGTTGTTTTTCTTCCATCAGGTTGATTCCAGAGTTGATGAAGGTCTGATGGACATAAAGAGCAGCCAGAAACTCATGAACACTCAGATGGACGAAGCAGAACACCTTGTCCTGGTACAGTCCTCTCTCCTCTTTAAAGATCTGTGTGAACACTCCTGAGTACACTGAGGCTGCTTCCACATCGATGCCACACTCTGTCAGGTCGGACTCATAGAAGATCAGGTTTCCTCTCTGCAGCTGATTAAAAGCCAGTTTTCCCAGAGATTCAATCATCTTCCTGCTGTCTGGACTCCAGTGTGGATCTATCTCAGCTCCTCCATCATACTTGACCTTCTTGACTTTGGCCTGAACCACCAGGTGGTGGATGAACATCTCAGTCAGGGTTCTGGGCAGATCTCCTCCCTCTCTGCTTCTCAGCAGCTCCTCCAGAACTGTAGCAGTGATCCAGCAGAACACTGGGATGTGGCACATGATGTGGAGGCTTCGTGACTTCTTCATGTGGGAGATGATGCTGCTGGCCTTCTTCTTATCTCTGAATCTCTTCCTGAAGTACTCCTCCTTCTGTGGGTCGGTGAACCCTCTGACCTCCGTCACCATGTCCACACAGTCAGGAGGGATCTGATTGGCTGCTGCAGGTCGTGTGGTTATCCAGAGGCGAGCAGAGGGAAGCAGATTCCCCCTGATCAGGTTTGTCAGCAGCACATCCACTGAGGTGGACTCTCTAACATCAGTCAGGACCTCATTGTTGTGGAAGTCCAGAGGAAGGCGACACTCATCCAGACCGTCAAAGATCAACACAACCTGGAAGTCTTCAAAGCTGCACATTCCTGCTGCTTTGGTTTCACTGAAGAAGTGATGAACAAGTTCCATCAAGCTGAACTTTCTCTCTTTCACCACATTCAGCTCTCTGAAAGTCAGTGGAAACATGAAGTGGATGTCCTGGTTGCTTTTGTCTTCAGTCCAGTCCAGAGTCAACTTCTGTGTTAACACTGTTTTCCCGATGCCAGCCACTCCCTTTGTCATCACTGTTCTGATTGGTCCATCTCCTCCAGGTGAGTCTTTAAGGATGTCTTCTGCTCTGATCCTTCTTTCTGCTCTGTCTGCTTTCCTGGATGCTGCTTCAATCTGTCTGACCTCATGTTCATCATTGACCTCTGCAGTCCCTCCCTCTGTGATGTACAGCTCTGTGTAGATCTCATTCAGGAGGGTCTTCTGTCCTGCTTTAGCGATGCCCTCAAACACTCTCTGGAACTTCTTCTTCAGACCACGTTTAAGTTCACGTCCACAAGCAGCAGCAAATTCTGAATGAAAACACAAGAAAGAAAGAATGAAGTAGAAGGAACCTGGATATTAAAGCACCAAAGTAGCAATAAAGTGAAGGTGACAGTTTGTCCCCTAAAGACTGATTGTGTGAAGATATTCTGAGACTTTAGTAAATGTTCTGTTGATCAGCAGCTTCAGTCTTTACACAAATCCTCTTACTGCTCTGCAGACAGTCAGCCAGCTTCTCCTGCTTCATCCTCCTCAGGAACAACACTGTGATCTGCTCAAACATCTCTCTGCTGCTCCTCTCATCATCATCACCCTCCAACTCCTCCTCATCCTCCCTCTGACTCTCTGAGGAGCATTCTGGGTAATCTGGACTCACAAGCTTCTGCATCTTCTTCAGCTCCTTCTTCACAAAAGTCACCATGTTGTCCTCCAGCAGCTGGAACAGAGAAATGTGTCAATGAGTCCATCAGAGTCAAATCATGGAGCCAAACATCAGATCCATGTTGGACACACTGACAGTCCACTGGTCTACAAAGAGCAGCATGGAGACGCCTGAACACAACAGATGGAGAACAACTTGTTGTCCATGAACTCACCATGAATATGGAGTCCAGGTGATGCTGCTGGACAGACTGAGCTCTGGGAACCTCTGAGTTCTGCTGCTCCACTCTGTGGATCAACATCAACAGTTAACTCTCACTTTATCACACAGAGACATCTTCAGGGCTTAAAGTGGAAAATAATCCTCAGCCTGAACTTTTTTGCTTTTGGGTCGGGGTACAATCTAGCTCACTAGAAGGAAATTCAGCTATGTGCCTTCACAAAGTCAGACTACAGAGTATAGGAACACCAAAAAGGTCAGTAGGTGGAGGTAGTACTCCATCTGACTACAACATGGTGCAAATATGTTTAGCAACTAATCAGTAAAAGACATGGAAAAGGACATTGATTCCCCTTTAAAGCATCATTTGCACTATTTATTCTGAAATACAACCATGTAAACAGTTACAGTGAAAAAGAAAAATTACCATTTCTTTATTTATTTTTTAAAGTTATGTTTGTGGTCTTTTGTTGTCTTTATTTGATAGTCAGAGTGGAGAGGCAGACAGGAAAGCAGGGACCAGAATGAGGGGAAGACATGCAGTAAAGAGCTGGAATCCAACCCAGGACGCTGTGTTGAGCTGTCTGGATGCACCGTTTATTTGAACTCCACCAAGGAACACGGCGGAGTTACTGTGACCATCGTACGTTTGTCCTGCCGTCTATTTGTCTGTGTGCAAGTTTACTCATAAAAAAGTGGACCAACGGATTTGGATGAACTTTTCAGAGAAGCTCAGAAATGACTCAAGGACCAAGTGATCAGATTTTAGCAGTGATGCCGCTTATAGTCTGGATCCATCAATTTGTTACAGAGTTCTGTATCACTGCCAGATAGCACCACAGCGTTACTGTAACCATGACAACGGACTCACCTGCAGCTGGATCTCAACGTCTTTCTAAGACCCACCCCCACTCTACTTCCATTGGCTAGTGATATTAGTTTGGTTGAGAGCAAAAGCTGCGTTCCTCTCATTCCATTGGTTGTTACGTGAAATACTGCTGCTGCATCTTCACTGTCCAATAAATATGAGCAGATGTGTATGTATACAGGTGTGTGTGTGTTTGTGTGTGTGTGTATATTTATATAGATATTTATATAGAGATATTTAAATATAGATATTTATATATAGAGAGATATTTTATTTAAATAATTTTCTTACATGTATATATATATTTTTTATTTAGAATAACTTTTACTTTGTTTTTTTCATCAGTCTGACGATGAGGCTTTTTGCATCGTAATTTCAGTGATAATGTGCACCAACTAGTGTATGTTCTGGTTAGCTATTCTATTCTTTTCAATTCTGTTGTCTTCTATTCTGGACGAACTCGATTGGCAGCATACTTCTAGTTCTGAACATCTTACCTCTCTGCAGCAGGACCTGGTTCTCCTTTGAAATAAAGAGGAATACCCTTAGACCGGTCACTCTTGAAGGACACACAGCTGGATGCAGGTCCAGGTCCAGGTCCAGGTCCAGGTCCAGGTGGATTCCTGTCAATAATGATGCAGCAGTGATGTGATGCTGAGTTCTGACATGTAGCAGAGTCCAGTAGGCTAATGTACAGACTAACATGCAGGCTAATGTACAGGCTAACATGTAGGTTAAAATGTAGGCTAATATGCAGGCTAATGTACAGACTAACATGCAGGCTAATGTACAGGCTAACATGTAGGTTAAAATGTAGGCTAATATGCAGGCTAATGTACAGACTAACATGTAGGCTAAAATGTAGCCTAATGTACAAGCTAACATGTCGGCTAACATACAGACTAATATGTTGGGAAAAATGTGGGCTAACATGTAGGCTCATGTACAGGCTAACATTTAGGCTAAAATGTAGGCTAACATGTAGGCTAACATACATGCTAACATTTAGGCTAAAATGTAGGCTAACATGTAGGCTAACATACATGCTAACATACAGTCTATGGCTGAATCCCAAACCGCCCCCTACACACTATCCCTACACACTACCCCTCTGTTTGCGCGTTCCCGTGGAGGGTCCTCCATATTAAGGGCCGTCCCAAACCGCGTAGTGCGGAGGGGGAGTGGACTGTTCAGCCCTTAAATAGCGAGTCTGCATCGACGCTCACTCTGGACAACTTTTTCAGGAAGTGCAACGTCGAAATGGAGGAGGAAACAACATATCGATGTAAGTTCCACATGTGTTCTTTATTTCTCCCACGCCTTTTTCACACTGACAGAACATTACAAAGAGTGGTGAAAAAAGATAAATCAAAAGAAATAAATCTTCTTCTCTGCTGACGTTTGATTTAATTGTGCACCCCCTGACACCTTAAAATTTGAACACAACTGACAGAATTCATTTATTCATTTGTTGGATCTGAAATGCCAGATAATAGGATTGGAAAACATGTGAGTGAAAAAAGTGGGACGCTTTCGTCTTCTGGAAGCAGCAGCGATCCTTGTTAGTTGCAACCTGTGCCACAGCACTACAGCCATGACAGTAGGCGTCTTTGTGTTACCATGGCGATGACGTCTTCCGTTTTCCGGTGAGGCGACAGGGCGTCTCTTTCTTTCTTTCTTTCTTTTAATTGGCGGTTGGCAACCAACTTTTAGGTGCATTTACCGCCACCTAATGGACTGGAGTGTGAGTCAAGAGATGGTCAGAAGAGAAAAAGAAAAAACAAAAAAAACTATATCCTATTTCCTAACCCCGTTGCCCTCAAATAATTCATTAGAACACCTAATCCTTCCTGTAACGCACTCCCTAAAAGACGACCTAAAGTTAACTCCTGTTTTTCTCTCTGCAACATTTATATCACCCTAACCCAAAGTGTATTATGAACATTAAAGTCTCCACACCATACAATGTTGTCTTGCATCTGCCCAGCTATGTTATTTAATGAAGCCAATATTAATTTATTACATGAGTTGTAGTATTAACTATTGTTATATTTCCACTGCAGAATAACTATGAACATGTAGAACCACCAGCCCGTGTCTGAGTTAGGAGGATTCCTTTAAGCATTTCTTCCACACCCTCACAGTGCAACCCTTTCACCCCAAGATATTTCTCTGCTGATTTAACTATGATTTTTATCTTTTCTGTTTTCCTTTCAGTTTGTGCTGAACAATTTATTACATCCACCATAAAAAGAACAAACTCCCTTTTCCCCATGATCAGTGTGTCTTCTTTAATTTTCTGACATCCTTTAAATGACTCCACTTGCTTGTTTTCTGTACTAACTCTTGTTTCTTTGACCGATCCCTTTCTGGCTGCTTCAGCATACGTTACCTGTTGACAATTTTTGACCCGCTGTACCTCTGTTGCTCTTTTGCTGGCTTCACACCCCCGATAAGCTGAACTATGTTCACCTCCACAGTTACAGCATTTAAGTTTTGCTCCTGCTTCACATTTGCCATATTCATGTTCTCCTGCACATCTTCCACATCTTTGCTTTCCTCTACAGACTGCTGCTACATGTTTCTGACACTTAAAACATCTCAGTGGAGGTGGAACATAGGGCCTGACCTCATAGCTGATGTATCCTATGGATACTCTCTCTGCCAACACTGTTTCTTCCATTTTAATCATGACAGACAGACTGTTACATTTTTCTCCATACCTGGTTGTTTGCAGACGTTTTGCTTCAATAACTTTGGCTCCTGTTACATTATCTATGACTTGTTGTTCCGTCACATTTGTTGGGACTCCTGTAATAACCCCTATCACAAACTTTTTATCCTCAATCATTGAGCATTGTTCTTTCCTTCTATCTTATTCTGATTGCCTTGCCTTGTTGTGCACTGTCCCTACAAATTACTAATAGAGACCCATTACACAATATTTTGGCACATTTAATTTCACCCAGCATCCTGTTTAAAATCTTTGTTAACTGGATTGGGTTCCACTCACCAAACGAAGCACCATCTTGGGTAAGTTTAATGATCACTTTGTACAAATCTTTCTGTCTTTCCACTGTCACAACTCTTTGATCACTTTCATTGTCCTTTTACGTCTGTTACGACTCGATTCTACTGTGTTCCAGGACTCGTCTTTCCCACCACCAGATTCAGTTCCCATCTCACTTCCTGATCCTTCACTACATTCTGCCATCTCTTGCCCATTCTCAGACCAGTCGTGCCAACCGCCACCACCACCTTCATCAGCCTTTTTCCTCGTCAGTAACACACGTGCCGCCGCAGACGCCATCTCATAATCCCTCTGAGTGAACATCACGTCATTCTCCTCCAGCGTCCTCCCTCCCCACCCAGGCTGACGTCATCTCCGACAGGGCGTCCCATTCCTGACGATCGTATTTATACCCTCCCCCTTCAATTAAAGTGCCCTCCACAGCTGCGAGTGTGACTTCTTTTGGAGTGACACTCGGTAGTGGAGGGGAGTCTGGAGGGGGTGGTTTGGGACTGAGTCTAACATGTAAGCTAACATACAGGCTAACATACAGGCTAACATACAGGCTAGCATGCAGGCTAACATACAGGCTAGCATACAGGCTAGCATACAGGCTAGCATACAGGCTAACATACAGGCTAGCATACAGGCTAACATACAGGCTAACATACAGGCTAACATACAGGCTAGCATACAGGCTAGCATACAGGCTAACATACAGGCTAGCATACAGGCTAACATACAGGCTAACATACAGGCTAGCATACAGGCTAGCATACAGGCTAACATACAGGCTAGCATACAGGCTAACATACAGGCTAACATACAGGCTAACATACAGGCTAGCATACAGGCTAGCATACAGGCTAACATACAGGCTAGCATACAGGCTAACATACAGGCTAACATACAGGCTAGCATACAGGCTAGCATACAGGCTAACATACAGGCTAGCATACAGGCTAACATACAGGCTAACATACAGGCTAGCATACAGGCTAGCATACAGGCTAACATACAGGCTAGCATACAGGCTAGCATACAGGCTAACATACAGGCTAACATACAGGCTAACATACAGGCTAGCATACAGGCTAACATACAGGCTAACATACAGGCTAGCATACAGGCTAGCATACAGGCTAACATACAGGCTAGCATACAGGCTAGCATACAGGCTAGCATACAGGCTAACATACAGGCTAACATACAGGCTAACATACAGGCTAACAAGGCTCATCTGATCACAGAACTGGAGTTTTGTCCAGTAAAACTATTTCCTGATATTTTAGTGAATTCAGAGTTCTTGCTGTGATCCACCTGGTTCTGTTTTTAATGTCTCTGTGGATGATGTTCATGCTATTAGCATCACTTCTTCAAAACATTTGTTCTGTTTGATGAGGAGCCAATCTGCTATCAAACTAGCAGCTCTGAAACTTTGTTCTGAACATCTTACCTCTCTGCAGCAGGACCTGGTTCTCCTTTGAAGTTAAGAGGAAGAGGCATAGACCAGTCACTCTTGAAGGACACACAGCTGGATGGAGGTCCAGGTCCAGACGACTCTGATCTCTGATGGATTCTGGTAAATAGAGAGGAAAACCACCAGGAAGGAAAAATCATGAAGCAGAGTTTCAGTGATTTAATGATGGAACATATTTGGAACAATAACAGAACATTTGACACAACAGTCAGTAGTTTGATTTCACAGCTTACCTCTTTGCAGCAGGAGGTTGATGATCTTTAAAGTCAATGAGGCGACGCTTAGACCGGTCATTCTTGAAGGACACACAGCTGGATGCAGGTCCAGGTCCAGGTCCAGGTCCAGGTCCAGGTCCAGGTGGATTCCTGTCAATAATGATGCAGCAGTGATGTGATGCTGAGCTCTGACATGCAGCAGAGTCCTGGACAGTTAGAGATGGTGCTCTCACCTCTGAGCTTTGCTCTGGTTCTCCTGTTCCCCACACAGAGAGCTTTTAGAGGGAGGGACTCCCTCCTCTCTGTCCTCACACTCATCCATGATGCTCAACTCACAGCAGCTCACACACACTTTCTACCTTCACCTGCACAGGAAACAAACATCATTCATCCACTCAGATCCTCCTGGAGAAGATCAGCTGCTGCACTTCTACTATCAGTCCAGCAGATGGAGTCATGGAGCTGCAGAGACTCACCCACAAAGCCAAAGTCAGAAAGACAAAACAACAAAGAAACATCAGCAGCTCATCAAACTGACTCAAGTCCATCAATAATCTCAGAGAAATATTGACTGATTGCAGTCAATCAATAAGCTAATAATCATATTGATCCATGTTTAAACAGCAGTCATCCACAGTTTGTGCTGAAATAAGAAGTGAACATGTAGAAACATGACAGAGCAGAAACAAACAGCAACATTACTGAAGTTAAAGCAGCAAACAAAGCAAACTTACACTTTATTCAAAGCGCTGAAGAAGAAGAAGAAAGTTTCCAGTCCACTCCTGGACGCTCAGACAGGTGATCTGTTTCCTGGAACCAGTCAGGACTCCACCTATGAGGAAGCAGCAGGCAGACTTTCACAATAAGAGCACATTTTACAGGCTGATTCCCACTCATTTCATGTGACCCATTATTTCTACATTCAACCTTTTTCATGTCACTCAACGTCCAACACAACTTGTACAAACCCTGTTCTTCATGAAAGCAGAATGTGAAACAACTCCCCAAAAAATGCAAAAATCAACACAAAAAGGCGCAAAATCACTTTAAAAATGCTTAAAAAACATAAAAAGACACAAAATGACCATAAAAACACTCAAAATAACAATAAATGACATGAAATAACCCCAAAAAATGAAAAAATCACCACAAAAAGATGCAAAATCCCTTTAAAAAATGAATCAAAAAAACAGAAAAAGAAATTTAATTTTCACAAAAACACTGAAAATAGCAGCGAATGATGTGAAATAACCTCACTGTGACTGAAAATGCTTCAATAAAGGTCCAAAATCACTTTTAAAAAGCAAAATGGACATTATAAAGTCACTAAATTACCATAAAAACATTGAAAATCTCAACAAATGATGTGAAATAACCTCAAAACACTTAAAAAAAACTCAAAAAATGTGTAAAATCACCACAAAAATGTGCAAAAACTTTTTAAAAATACATAAAAAGTCACTAAATTACTACAGAAACATGTAAATTACAACAGATTCTGTAAAATATCCTCATAAAGACTGAAATCACTACAAAATGTGCAAAATCACTTTAAAAGATGTTAAATTCATATAAAAAGTCACTAAATTACCACAAAACCATCCAAAATCTCAACAAAAGGTGTGAAATAACCTCAAAAAGACTTGAAATAACACCAAAAAATGAAAAAATCACCACAAAATGGCTCAAAACCACTTTAAAAATGAATAAGAAATAGTTAAGTCACCAAATTACCACAAAAACATTCAAATAACAACAAATGATGTGAAATAACCTCATAAAGACTGAAGTCACCACAAAAAGCTGGAAAATCAACATGAAAAGTCACCAAATTACCACAAAAACATTCAAATCTCAACAAATGATGTGAAATCACCTCATCCAGACTGAAACTCCATCCAAAGTTATCGTTTAATAAATGCTGTGTGAATGTTTGTGAACCGTACTGAATCTCTCTGACTTGACCATCAGCTGTTGGTTCCATGCAGACACTAATAAAACTAGTGGCTCACATCAACATAGTGTGTTTCTGAGCTCAGTTCAGGCAGCAGACTGTAGAAAGTGGAAGAAACATCCCAGTCCTCTACAAGTCACAGCTACTAACGTTCCAGTGAGGCAGCTGTCTGTTCTCTGATCAACCTGATGATTAAAGTCAACAGACTGGAGGAGATTGAGGCTTTTTAACGCTTTCATCACTGATGGTACTGACAGGGAAACAGGCAGAGATCACAGTCAAATCCACTTAGTTTGAGCAGTGGGATTCATTTTCAGTCCTGGAGTTTGAGGCCTCAGACCAGCCCACTTTAGATCAGAACCCGTTCTGATTAAAATCATGTCATTAGAACCTCACATGTTCAGTCTGCTATAGAACACTGTTCTGGAAAACCTCTAGTTCACTGTATTTTTATACAATATTTACAATTCAGAACAAGTAAGGGTTGCTTTAAAACATGCAGGTTTATTTCAGATGACTTTCATCTTCTTCCCTTTCAGTTGTGTTACTTTTAATGATCAAAACAGAACGGGTCACTGTTATGGTTTGAGCATAGAAAGTGGTTCTAGTGAACTAATGCTTGTTTGTTCTCTCTGTTCCTTTACAGACAGGAATAATCCTCTCATCACTCCTGGATCTGCTTCTGACTCTAAATCACATTCTAAAATGCTCACAGTTCTCAGCACAAACAGTCCTGCTCCACATTATTGGCACCGCTGGAATGTTTCCAGAAAATCCACCGTTTCTCCCAGAAGCTGTTGCAGTTACAAATGTTTCTGGTTTTCCACGTGTTCGTTTTCTAGTGTCACAAAGCTGGGTCTGTGTCAGAGATCATGGGTGTTCCAGCAGGACAATGAGCTGAAATGGAGCTCAGATAGCACCAAGAAATGGTTGGAGACAAAGTTCTGGAGAGTTCTGAAGTGGCAGCAGTGAGTCCAGATCTAAATCCCACTGAACACCTGTGGAGAGATCTCAGAACTGCTGTTTCTAGAAGGAACCCTTCAAACCTGAGAGACCTGGAGCAGTTTGCAGAAGAACAGTGGTCCACAACTCCATCTGAGAGGAGGAAGAAGCTTGTTGATGGTTCTAGGAAGTGACTGCTTTCAGTTTTTTCCTCCAAAGGGTGGAAACCAAACACTGAGTTCAGGTGCCAACAAAGATGTCCGGCCCATTTTCTGAGTTTTCTGTAAAATTAGCTCAATTTTGGCTTTTTTCTTCTGATTTTTGTGTTATTTTAATGCACAGGAAGGAAATAAAGACGTGTAAAACCAGAAACATTTGTAGCTGCAACAACTTCTGGGAGAAACGGTGGATTTTCTGGAAACATTCCAGCGGTGCCGATAATGTGGACCAGGACTGGATCTGTCCTTTTTCCAGACCTTCTGATCAGTTCAGCTCAGTTTCATTCATGTAGATGTGAATCATCTTCTCCTACAGAGCAGCTCTACACCAGACTCTTCATTAGATTCATTCTGATAAGATTCTCTCTGGACTTGTGGCTCATGGCTGATGTTGGTTCTGGATCTTTCTTCTGACTCTGAGGAGCTCCAAGACAAAGTTTACCAGCATCAGACTATTATTTACATTCTATAACGTGATGTTTTACGCCACAACCACACACAATTCACTGACTGGATAATGAATTAAAGTGAACGGTGGTCTGAAGAACAGTTCAGCATCTTTCTGTATCTTTTCCATCGTCCTCATTTGTTTCTAACCGTGAGCTCGTTTCACAGAAATAGTTTCCATTTTCAGCACATTTGTCTGCTTCTGTTTCCACAGATTTCCTCTTTTTAATTCTTGCCTTCTTATCCTTCATCTTTCTATTCTCCAGCTGTTAGAGTTGAATTTGTAAATACATTTATCATAATGGAGCCTTAGAGCATTAACTGTGTGTGCATAGTATTTTACATGACTATTTTTATAGAATACCACTCACTCACTTCTATCTGCACACATATCTCTCTCTCTCTCTCTCCCTTGTCTCCACATCCCAGTATATTTCCACTCTTTCAGCTTAGCACACCCCCTTGTGTAACTCGAGCTATTTCTTATCTTATGCCATGTTTTCATTCCTGCTTGTGTATAAAATAAACCTTGTATGGGAGCAGTCTTTGTAGCTCGCACTAATGTGTCTTGTTACACTGTGCTGTTACCCTTGCAAGTAAAGTTACAGTCTCCGTGTCTTTCTGGTTCGGTGAATATCTTCTTATGTTATGAGGGAGCTCTCAGCGGAGCTTCTCTCTGACAAAAGCAAACTTACACTTTATTCAAAGCACTGAAGAAGAAGAAAGTTTCCAGTCCACTCCTGGACGCTCAGACAGGTGATCTGTTTCCTGGAACCAGTCAGGACTCCACCTATGAGGAAGCAGCAGGCAGACTTTCACAATAAGAGCACATTTTACAGGCTGATTCCCACTCATTTCATGTGACCCATTATTTCAACATTCAACCTTTTTCATGTTAAAGACCAACAAATGGACGGAGTCTAATTAAACCTGACTGAAGGAGCAGCAGAGTCACAAACTGCAGCTTCTGATCAACACACTGCTTCCTCCAGCAACCACAAACTGACCGTCCACCCACTTTCACTCTGATTTCTAACCACTGATTCAGGATCTGGAATGTTGGACAAGCAGATGGAATCAGTTCTGATAATATGAAGGAAAACTAAGGAGTCATTTAAAGTTTAATCTCTGAGCCTCAAACCTCCAGTCACAGCAGGTTTTATGTTTGAAAACTATGTTCTACAAGAGACAAACTGAGACAAAACCACAACGATTTGTGAAACATAGACAAAAGTATTAAAATGAGACACAAAGTTACAGAAATAAATCTGAAAATGACAAACAACCTGCCATACATAACACAAACTGACACTAAATAGACAAATTATGACTCAAAATGGTAAAAGTTAATCAAATTCAGACCATAAAACTGTAGACATGAGACAAATTACGATCCAAAACTACCATAGTTAGACAAGTTAAGACACAAAGCTACAATAATGAGACAAATTAGGACTTATAATGACACAAAGCTGACACAAACTGGGAAAAATTAGAGAATTTAAGGCAGAAAAATGACATAAATTAGACAAACTGAGCCCAAAACTACAGAGAAAATACTGAAAAATGACAGAAATTGAAAGAATTAGAACATAAAACCACACAAAGTAGCTACAGAATGGTAAAAGATGAGATAAATTAAGACATTAAATGGTAAAAATTAGTCAGAATCATGGCCCAAAGTCTAAAAACGGGACAAACTGTGATCCAAAACTAAAACACAACATGTAGGCTAACATGTAGGCTAATGTACAGGCTAACATGTAGGCTAACATGTAGGCTAACGTACAGGCTAACATGTAGGCTAACATGTAGGCTAATGTACAGGCTAACATGCAGACTAATGTATAGGCTAACACGTTGGCTAATATGTAGGCTAACATGTAGGCTAACGTATTAACATGCAGACTCATGTATAGGCTAAAATGGAAGCTAACATGCAGGCTAACAGGCAGGCTAACATACAGACTAACATGTAGGCTAAAAGACAGGCTAACTTGCAGGCTAGCATACTTAGACAAATTAAAACAGTACAAAAATAAGACAAATTGTGACACAAAATGGCAAAAATGAGAGAAATTAAGACAGAAAACTACAAAAATGAGACAAGCTGAGGCCAAAACTCCAGAAAAAGACTGAAAAAGACAGAATTTTTAAAAAAAAAAATGAGGACATAAAACAACACAAAGGAGACATAGAATGGGAAAAATGAAACAAACTGAGGCCAAAACTAGTGAAAAAACATCTTGAACAGAGGCTTATTGACACGTCTCTGAACAAACTCCATCCTCTGTAGAGGTGGAACATTAAATACAGCTGAATGTCTTTAAGGAGGAGGAAGCTCATTAAAATGGGATCAATGCTGCCACACTGAACTGGAATAAAAGCTGGACTGCAGTTAATCCTACAGGATCACTGACAGCAACACTGAGGGGAACCAGCAGGGGGCGCTCACTGCTGTCTGTTAAATATTACTGAGACCGGAGTCCAGGATCAGAGCCTCATATCAGGTTTATAGTTTTATACTGAGCCTGTTCAGAGTCCAGACCAAACACTGACTGATACTAAACACATCATTACTGCACTAAATGTCTCTCATGGACTCCACATACGTTTCATTCTTCAACTTTTCAACCAAACACAAACTTCTGTGAGGATTCTTCTCCCCACATTTCTCCTGACAGTAATCAAAGCTGTTCTCTTGGATTTCTTTCTGCTCTCTTTGACTCTTTATCAGTGTTTTCAGTCTGTTTCTGTCCTTTCAGACGGACTCTTGTGATCAGCTGATTTCTATTCTGTCTTTTGTGTCTGAATCAAAGAGAAGCAAAGTTCCACTCACTCAGCTTCTTCCTCTGCAGCTCTCTGCTGTGTGGACCAGGTCTGAGAGAAAATCCTCCTCTGTGTCTGCAGGCTGCCGTCACTCTGAGACACAAAGAGCAAAGATCAGCTGCTGCACCTTTAGATGACGTTAATATGAGACATGATGAAGCTGCAGCAGCTTCCTGGAAACAGCTGAGGACTAAGAAAGCTCCTCCTCTCTGACCACAGCCTCACTCTGGCCTTTATTTCTACACATTCACATGTTGATGAAGGAGCTGATCACATCATCATCTCAACCACTTTTATTGGGAAGAAAATCCAACAACTTCACTCTGATGCTGTGTAGAAAAATGACACTCTGTCCAACCATCAACTGGCTCCTGCTGATCAAACTACAGCTCCTGATCTGATATTTCACTGTTTTCCATCCTCTGAAGGATTGTTTATCAGTAATAAAGTTGTTGTTCCACATCTCACAGATGTTTTGTTGGAACACATCAAAGTGCTCATCATGTTTCTGGTGATTGTGGAACATTAATAATGTCCAGATGTTATCAGCAGCTGCTTTTAGAGACTGAATCTGATTGGATTTGGCTCGTTTATCAAGTTGTGTAGAATATTTAGTTTGTCAGACATCCATGATGTGCAGGTGAAGAAGAAACGTCCGCTGACACTGACTTACTTCATAATAAGTTTATTCTAAAGAAGAGCAGCATGGATCAGACAGAGACTGTCTGGAAGGATTCAGCCAATAGGAACCTTGTAAACTCACATTCTGAGTTCACTTTTAGAGGTTTATGGTTGATTGTAAAACCTCAACCTGTGATCTTGTGTTGGTGACAGAACCCTGTGATAAAACAGTCCAATGTTCAAGGCCTGAAATAAGAGCAGCTCTCAGTGATAAAGTATCTGTACATCATTAACACGTCTCAGGTCATGAATGAGTGAAGCAGCTCTGATGGCTCTGAGCTTCTAGATGTGATAGAATCCACAGTAAAAATGGCGTGGGTCCATAATGCAGCTGTTGGTCCAAATCCATGATAGTGAACAGTAATGAACCTGGAATGGTCCCAAAGAGAGGATCAGAGAACACCAAGATACCAAACTAAAGAGTTTAGACGGTCACCTCAAGGACTGAGCACTGGAACAAAGACAATAAGACGCCTTCTGACAAGGTTTCAGCGTTCATTCATTCATTCCAACCACAATGAGATTGGAAAGTTAAGGCCTGAACAGACGATACTTGGAAGTAAAAAGCTGAAGGTCTGATCAGCAGGACCCCTTTGATGGTTGGATGGAGTTTCATTAGTTTACAGAACATCAGAGTGAACTTACTGAAGGTTTGTGTTTCTTCTGTTTCAGTGTTTTTGCAGCACATTTAGAACTAAAGTATTTATGTTGAAAAAGTTCCACAGAGCTCCTTAAAGACTGAATGTTCCAGGAAGGAAAACGCTACAAGAAGAGATTTTTAGCTTTCCTCTAAGAAAAAGATTCTCCATTATTTTATTCCTCCACTTTCACCACTAAACATCCATTAATGATTAGGATTAAAGCCTTTAAATGCTGGATTTGACCTGGAGACACTGCTGGGGTTTTTACTAAATCATTTTAAAATGAGACCAAAACTACAGAAAAAAGACTGAAAATGACAGATTCAAAGAATTAGGACATAAAATGTTATAAAGGAGACATGAAATGTGAAAACTGAGAAGACAAAAAATGATGAAAATTTGAAAAATGATACAAAACATAAACGAGACCCAAAATGTCAAAAAAATTCACAAATTAAAGACACAAAATGAGAAAAATTCAGACAAAATTTTTTCAAAAAATCAACAAATTAAGACAATGACGACAAAGAGACAAACTGAGGCCAAAACTACAAAAGAATGAAAATGACAGAAATTGAAAGAATTGTGATATAAAACACAGATTACGACACAAAACTGTAAAAATGAGACAAATTAAGTCACAAAAGTTGAATGAACTGATCCATCTTCTGCTGTTTGATCTCATTTAGAATTCACAATCATATAAAATACAGCTGTAGTCATTTAAAATGGAAATAAACACATTTTTAATCAGTTCAACCTTTAATTCATTGAACTCAGAAAACCATCCTTTAATGTCTTCCCTTAAAATGAGCAGCATTTTAAAATAAAGCTGCAAAGTAAAAGTTTCACACTAAAGATGAACCACTGATGAACATTTAATGGCTTTAACTCAGTTATTATGAGGAAACAGAAATCCATTTCTAATATTTCTATCAAATATGTTTCTGTCTATAAAATATCCTGGACATCAATAAAAATGTCTGCAGAGTGAAATCTATGAGTCCATCTGCTTTTATTCATCATATTGATGTTTAAATGACGGGAAATCAAACTAAAGTTACAAAACAAAAGGGCAAACTGGATCGAGGAGGAAAACCACAAGCTGCTGTGTCCAAAAAGTCACAATAAAGCTCCAAAAGTGAGTCAGAACCAACGAAAGGAACCAGAAGGAGAACTCACAAGACTGGAGAGGAAAGCTGGAGGAAAAACAGAATCTGAATACGACTGAGGCAGACAGGAAGCAGAACCAAGAAGTGGAAGAAATCCAGGAGGAGAACAGCAGAGTCCACGGTTCTGATCCAGTAACAGAGTCCACGGTTCTGATCCAGTAACAGAGTACACGGTTCTGATCCAGTCAGGAGGCAGCAGAGTCCACGGTTCTGATCCAGTCAGGAGGTAGCAGAGTCCACGGTTCTGATCCAGTCAGGAGGTAGCAGAGTCCACGGTTCTGATCCATTTAGGAGGCAACAGAGTCCACGGTTCTGATCCATTCAGGAGGTAGTAGGCTTGGTGGGACCAACAGAACCTATGATGGAATGAGTTTAAACAGAGAACAGGTGATGCTGTGGACAGGTGAGCTGATTACTGCAATGAGACTCACCTGCAGGAATCAGCTCACCTGGAAGGAAAGGAAAAACGATCCTGTGATGGATTTTCTTCCATCATTTCTGATGTAGAAATGATGTGGAAGCCACAGGTTGTGGTGTCTGCTGGATGTGGAGCTCCTCTCCACTAACCCTGGTCGCTCTGTTGGAGAGAAGAGGATCAGACAGCAGGGGGCGTAGTTGTGATGGAGGCTTTAATAGCTGCAGCTGTTCCTGCATGTCCAACCTTCAACAGCAGCAAAACAAACAGAATCCTTGTGTTTGTCTGTGTTAACATTCACTGTGGACTGTTGATAAAGTGGCTGAGATGAAGCAAACATACATGTCACACATGCTGGAACACGCTTCAAAACAGCAGCATTCTCCTTCCATTCATGGAGCAAAAACAAGCACTAAGCTCCACGTGCAGCTGCTAACCCTGAGGAAATGCTAGCATGTCCCAGTGCACAAACACAGAGCTAGCTGGGCTCATTTTAAAGACATGAAGGTTGAAGTGAAGCAGAGCTCCTGCAGCCACACTTTGGACAAAATGCAGGAAAAGAAAAAGAAAAGCTCTGAGCAGCACAACTTTGTGACGTCTACAAACGCTCCCTCAGAGCTGCTTTGACCCTCGTGTCGTCCTGAGGCTCAGATTGACCCGTTTGAAGTTTAAAATGTGGAGAAAAATAGAGATTTACACGGAGAAACTTCTGATGTCCACATTTGAACATTTCTGGGAATTTATGAAAAAGAAGAAATGTTTCTAAAGAACATTCACATAAAATTCAACCAAAATCCAGTAAATTCTCTGGATTTTGGTTGATTTTTATGTGAATGTTCTTAAAGAAAATATCAGAAGTTTTACTGATAAATATGGAATCACTTTAGATATTTTTAGGATTTTTGGAAGATTTTTACTCATTTTTTTTTTTAATATTTACAAGAATTTTTTTGTCACATTTGGGGCATATTTTAAAAAATAAAACTTTTAGGAGAAACTTTTCAGGAATTATTGGATTTTTCTTCCTGAAACACATTTTCAGAAATTTGGTGAAATTTTTTGCTGAATTTTTGGACTTTTTTTGCTGAATTTGGTGAATTGTTTTGCTGAAGTTTTGGACTTTTTGCTGAGGTTGGTGAAGTTTTTTGCTGAATGTGCTGATTTTTTTTGCTGAATTTTTGTCTTTTTTCAGAGCAGGAAACAATATTTGTGGTGAATGAAGACAACAGGAGGGTTAAAGTCAGACGATGGCGTTGGTTCTTCTGGAAGTAAATGTGAATTTTTCCAACATAAAGTGAGAGAAAACTCAGTAGATTGTGGTCAAAGAATGTGTCAGAAAGCCAAAGAATGAGAAAGACAGTTGATGAATGATATGAATGAGTGTTGTAAAATGAATGTGTTCTCTGAGAGGAAGAAAGAAGAAGTGATTGGGTTCCAATCTAAAGGAGATGAATTGGATTGGAATAAAGCACCAGGTGCATTTCTAGCATCCAGAGCTAAATGGATGGAAGATGGGGAGAAAAACAGTTCCTATTTCAGTGGATTAGAGAGAAATGCAATCAGCCTCTAAATGTTGATGATCAAACTGGGAGCAATCCAGAAGAAAGAGCAGATGAAAGATTTAGATTCTATCAGCATTTACATTCAGCAGCTTTTTCTTTCAAAGTCAAAGCATTTCTTCCTCAGACTGACTTTAAAAGCACGTGTCTGGAGAGATTGATAGAGCTGGAATGAAAATGTCTTTGGGGAAATCAGCGGCTCCAGATGGACTTACAACCAACTTTGATCCGTTTTTCTGGGCTCATATTAGAGAAGGACTGTTTGAAGCATTCAAAGAAGCTTTCAATCAGGGAGTCACACTCATTTTAGTTCAGGTTCCACATTTAGCCCAGTTTGATCTCAAGTGGGCCGGAGCGCTTTTTACTACAAAAGTCAGATGAAAAAAGACACAAAATGAGACAAAAAGCAGAGAAAATATTGTGAAAATGAGACAGAAAAGGACCAAAGAACAATCTAGTGTTTGACTTTGTGATCATGGTCTAGAAATGGTTTTAAATGGATCCTTTGACTCATTTCCAATCTGCAGTTCATGTCTTCTCTGGAATTTGGACACTTTGATGATGATTGATGGATTGTGCTCATTTGGTAGAGGATGCTGCTTTTACACTCTTTCTACATTCATTGAAAGCTTCTGACGAGCTTCAGCACCACTTTATTTGACATTCACTGCATTATTTTGGATGGAAAATTCATTCATATGCTCTCAGTGTTGTCCAGCAGAGTTCACTGAAAGAAAAACGTCGCTGGATTTGTGTAAAAAAATGATGTTGTGCTTTGGTTTGAACACATTTTCCACCAATATCCCCTTAAATATGCTATGTGAGCATTATTATTTCACGTTCAAACGTTTCAGTCAAATCATTTCTTTTTCTACATGCATCAAGCATTGGTATCAGATAAAGGTATTTATGTCATCTTGTTGCCATTAAATGTTTTATTTCTATAATCCATGATCACATTTTATTTTCTGATACAGTTCTACTGATGTGACCTAAACTAAATGACTTAAAGCTGTATTTGTGTTGACCTACAATCAGAACACAGAACTCAGTCATCAAAAAGAACAGGCTGATTTCAGATTTCTTCTTTGACCAAACAACTGTAACATGGAAACTACAAAACCTGTTTGAACAGTAAATCTTTCTTCTCCAACAACAGTCACTCTGTGGAAATGTCCTCCCTCCACATCCAACGTAAAGTGCACATGTGCAGAACTGAGGCTTAAAAACATTTTGGTTCCCTCAGAGAACATGGTTAAAAGCTCAGGAACAAAAATCCATTTAGCATCTCTAAGACATGATGAACTGCAACCAAGTGTTCAGTCAATGTTAACTCGTGTTTTTACAGCTGTTAGGTAGGATTAGGATCACATTCAAACAGAAGTAACTAATGGAGTGACTTAAAGCCTCCACAAAGAAACAAGGTCACATTTGAGAAAAGACAGTCTGACCTTTTTTATTTAAACACAGATCAGTAAAACACTTGAACAATAATTACATGAACCTATCAACAGCTACTTTTTAGAACACTGCAAGACAACATGAGGCCCAACGAGCAGAGCAAAATGCAAACATCAAACATCACAAAGCACCATTCAAGGAGTCTGTTTTTCAGGACCTGAGCTGTTCTGGAAAGGCTGCCCCCATCAAGCTCCATGATCACCTTTTGGACCACTTCAAAAAAGTTCCTCTGTTCAGGAGGATCGTCCACATTTAGGGCCTACAGGAGTCCACAGAGGAGGGCGACGGCCAACGGAACATTGTCCACTTCTTGATGACTATTTGTCCTTCCAGGATGATTCCGATGTCCTCTGCTTTGGACTGGGCCTCGTCTTGTTTTGTAGTGAAGATTCCTACAGTGGTGTCTTCTGCGTAGTCCTCAAAGACGGCTTCACTGCTTCCCTACAATGAGATAAAAAGTCAGTCTACTCTAACGGGTAGACTTCTGGACACCACATAGTGTGGTACATCGTAACAGCTGGAACCAGTGTGACAAACGAGTTGTGGAAATAAATGTCTGAGGAACATTCACAAGTTTATGGAATCCAAACAGAGGTAGAAGGAAAATCTGCACCACTGATTGGCTCTCAGATATTTTATGGCCGACACCACAGAGTGATGTTTCCAACCTTTATTGTTCACTAAATGACAGATGAACACAAAGATATTTTGGACTCAATATTTATCTTTTGTACGTCGGCATTTCTTATTTTTGTGACTTTAGCATTTCTACTGAACGAGGTTTCATTGTGCTTCATGTCTATCCAACTTGTGTTATTAATGATCAGGTGAAGTAAATTTAAAATAAAACTTACTGCAGGTTTTATGACTGAGGGTTACATTTCCACTGGTTAAAACACTCTTCAATATTATCGTCTATTGCAACATTTTTCTGCCTCAGAACATCAAACTGAAACATTTTTATCTTGACAGAAGCCTGCTTCCAATCAAACATTGATTTTACTATTATTTGTTGAAGCGTAGCTTAATTCTCAGTCACAACAATACTTTGCAGTGTACCCTGCAGCATGTTGTTGTGTGGATTCTCAAAATGCATTTTCTCACACACGAGGCACAATATCTGCCCTCTAAGTGGAACAAAGCATGAAAACTCCATCCACATCCATTGAATATGGGCTCTTTGTAGCCACTCATAGAAATCCAAAGTGCAGTTCATGTAGAACCATGAGCAGCAGAGCACACACTGTTTTACACCACAAAACTGACATTTTTTCTACTTTCCATTTCTATATGCCAGCAACTTACAGTCAAAGTTTCAAACTGATCTTCAGCTGCAACGTGTCACTGAAAGTAAGGAAGAATGAGTTTGAGTCCTCAGTATGCAGCTTTAGGTAACCCAGGTGGAGTTGTGACTGCACTGCCTTTTTAATCATTAAGAGCACATGCTGCTACATACACCACCTTTAATACTTGGATCATGTTTCCATTACATGCAGCACTTAATATGATACTCACCACATGCTCTTTAATCAGCTGTCAGGGTCTTCGTTCAAGCAGACGCTTAATGCCTTCAGAATGGACTCCCTCCCAGCATCCACATCTTCTTCCCTGGATCCCTGAATGCAAGTAGAAGAAGAAACAGGAGTACTCAGAATGGAGAGAATGAAGTGAAACAGCACTCCAGACATGTTTGGATGAGGGAACAATGTTGTAACATTGCTAAAAGCTTGATGTTCCACAACATCTGCTTTAACACCAAAAGCACCATGACAGATGTGACACTGGGATTCTACATGAGTTACAGAAATGTGTTAACAGGGGCCTCTTTAACCCGTTATTTCCACCATCACTTTTCTACAAGTTGAACAAAAAGACCCTTTTCTGTCCTCTGACGTCTGTCCTGCGTTCCATCAGCTGCTTCAGCTTCGTTCCACTTCGTCCTCCCTCTTCTGATACAGGGTTAGGAGTTTGTCACACAGAATGTCCAGCTGAGAGAACAAACGGGACTGGAGCGGGGGGGCGGTCAACCTCTGAACTCTGCGTTTATCTGAAATAAGACACATATATAGCACACAGTCATGTTTTCAAAAATGGCAGCGACCAGCTGACCCAGCTTGTCGTCGTCATAAACCAGGCTGAGGTCACGTGACCAAATTCTAAAGAGTTCATACCATAGCTTACAATCAACGGGTTTCAGTGACTGAACGAGGACTGTTACCGCGGCAACTGTGAGTCTGATGTCATTCTAGCTTTGGATGAACATATAAACTACATTTTTCTGTGGGCGATGAACCATTTCCTGGAATAAATCTCCACATACAATAAGGGCAATGTCCAATGTCTTTTTTTGTTAGAACCGAGCTCAGCAAACCTGTCATATGTGGCTTTGAGTCAGTAACTAATGAGACTTGTAGGATTAAATAATAATTCTTAGTCCAACTGCTCTTCACACAGAATGCATGAGCTTTTGTACCAGCTTTTCTTTTCCACTGAATATTCCCTGAAATCAGAGATATCAACCATAAAGCAGTTAAAAACATCTGCAGTATGACCGTTAAAAGCCAGATGAAGTTTGTCACTAGAAATGAAGTGGATTGTGATAATAGGACCGCTCCATTACAGGAGAAATATTAACGGTGCTTATTTTAGTCGGAACCGAAATCACAGTTATTCCAACCATTATTCCTCAACTTAAGTCTTTACAAAACAACACAAAATATATTCTTTGGAGAATTAAAATAGTGCAAATGACATCAAGTGTGTTCACTTTTGTGCCCCTGAACTAGCATAGAATGTGAGTGCACGCTTTGAGAGGGCAGAGCGGGGGTGTGCATTAAAAACACTGTAAAGTTAGTGTTATTAATCAGTTTTTATTGTTATTTTGGATCAATTCATGTAATAAGTGGAACTGAATTTTGATTAGAAAAAGTTTCTATAAATATTTACCATCAAGGCTTTTTCAGTCAGACATGGTTTTTAGTAAAATTACTTTGATATTACTGATTCCTTTGTGTGTCCAGTACTTGTCCTTAAAGTAACTCCAGACCTCAGACACATCAAACAGGGCTGGCCATCGCTCTCTGAAATCCTGGACCATTGGAGCGTCCTGCACCACCTCATATCTTCTGAAAGCAAACGTCTTGTCCATCTTTGACCTCACTGCTTCTTTGCCATTTCTCTTCTTCATGTCAGTTAGTAGTTCTACTCTAACTTTTTCCAGACTACTTTCAGTCTCACCTCTTGGAAACGGGGGGGCAGTAGTTCACTTCACAGCGCTTTGGTTGTTTTATTCCAAAAGCAGGACTTCTGCCTTCTGGCTTGTTGGTCCTAGCATTCACTACTACCTCAGGACAGCCAAGCTTCCTCACATCTGTGCACTAGTGTGCCGCTTTATTCTTCAAACTGTGTTTCCATCCTGCATAGCCACTTTCTGAGCCTCTCTCTGACAAACAGGGATGCTTCCAGATGAGGGCCTCTCCAACACTGTCCAACTGTTTGTCTGTTACATAAACCCTACAGCGGACCATCTCTTGGAGAAGCGTCTCAACGATGTTTGAGCCAAGTTTGACATCTGGAGTGAGTACTTTTCCTCTGTCCTTAAACTCAGCATTGGCTTGCTCAAGCTTTAACTCAGAGTCATATGAGGACTGTGGCTCAACAAATGTGGATGTCCAGCATGTCTTTGAGCCTGGTGGCTCTGGAGATGAAAGGATGTCCGTGTCCACACAGCTTACACTCGATAAAGAAGAAGTGTCATCAGTTGGGACGTGGCAAACAGAGAGAGGAGCTGGGAAAGTGAAGAGGTTGATGATTGTGAAAGAGGCTGGAAAAGTGAAGAGGACGATGCTTCTGAAAGATGGATTACTTTTATGGTGCCTCTGTGCTGGAGCTCCTCTGTTGAAGTGAGGTTCATGTATTCATTCCTGAAGAGTGGATCCAGAAACTGAAGTGTGATGCTGGATGTCAGGCCACACTGACGTTGGACTTCTGCAACAAGCTCATCAACAGTTTCAGGGAGTCCATCTGAAAGCGTTCGTCTCTGGCTGCTATTGTCCACAAGGACAACTTTCAGTATGAAGGACAAGTCCATTCTTCTCAGTGTGTGAAAGCAGAGGGCATAAAATAAGAGGGAATGAAATTAACACCATTTTTAAATAAAAAGCACAGGACCACCAAGATCTAAACCAACACTAATCAATGCTCAGAACTACAGACCTAAAACTGAATATTCTGACTCACTGATTAGTTTTTAAAAGCACAACTTTCTGCAGCTCTTATATCAATTCATTATTGATTTATTAAATAATTACAAATGAATTCATACATGTATTTATGTCTGTTTTCCTAAACCATAAAACCATATTAAATCCACTAAAATGATGAATGTCTCTGCTTAATGAACTATAATCTCATTTATAGGAATTTCTAAATCTGGATTCTGCAGCCCTTCAAATTAAAGGAACCAACCTTTAATAACAACATGCCTTTTCAGAGTCACCATACGACTCGATCCAACATAGAATCAGCCAGAGGATGAATGTCAGCCACTTCTTTGAGCTCCAAAAGCTTTACTTCTCTTGTTGGTGATGTTGTTCATTCAAAGGCTCTGTAGTGTTCAGTGTACCACCCACACAACAACCTTACAATCAGGTACAACTCATTTTAATGAAGCACATCTGAATGATCTCCAAGAACTCTGGCATGCCACTTACTGACCCATGTCCAACCATCATGCCTACATTGTAGGTGATGCCACTGATGGAAGCTGCCTTTGGAAGATGGACTTCAGTTGTATTCGGCTATTTTGATTTCACAGCTAAAACAATGTCTTGATTTAAAAGATGAACAGGAAACAAAGATGTACTGGGTACATCCAGACATGTTTTACCCCAGGAGGAGGAGTTCAGGTGAAACGCCATCATAAGTTGGTGCTTTGAAGCAAGAGTCAATGGAATGTTTTTAAAACAACTAGTCTGCTTCACAATCTGCTTAAAGTAACTCTGCTTAGCTTCAAAGCTAAGCGTCCAGAGGACCACCAAAGGACCAGAACACCTCATCATGTCAGGGTGATGCTCCATCAGGTGGTGCTTAGGTAAGAGTCTGGCAGTTGGAAACAGTTCTTGGTCTCTTTGTCTGTGCTCGCTTATCTTGCTTTCAAGGTGTGCAATGGATCCGTCAGTCTGTGTTGGTGCAACAATGAGTTCAACTACAGCTTTCAATCCATTAACACCAACCAGGAGGGTTCATTCTGAGGCACCAAATGAGCAATAAGAAAGGGAAGAAGCCTTAGCAAACTCCAGTTCTCATGTTCATTGCCCCCCCACAGTTCTCTGAGCTGAGAAATTCTGCGGTACAACGTGAGGCTGATTTGATTTGTCTGCCCATTTATAGGGAAAGGACAATACTGCTTTGTTTAAATCACTGAGAGTAAAAAACTTTTTGGAACTTAATGCTGACAAGCAGGAAGCCAACTCTACAGGCAAAATGCCCTCAGATACATGGTGAGCCACATCAGGAGGAAAACCTGTCAGAAGGTGGAAATGTGTGAGGTGCTTAGTAAAAACACACTCTGGTTTAACTCCAGAACAATGGCTACCTTTCTCTAGAGCTGTTCTTACATGATCACAATGTTGCTCTTTACTTGGCAGATCAAAAGCCCCAGAGGCAACAGTGTGACAGTCACTATCACATCGCTTGGCAGTGCAAAACCCACAAATCAGCTGAAAAAGTTTGAAGAAAGCCAGCGATACTGTGTGCTCCCAAGTTATCTGCTAGAATACTCTGCACGGTTCCTTTAATAGAGGAGCCCAACAAAGGAACAAACACACCATCAGACTCTAAGATCTGAAGATCCTGCAGAAGTGGCTCTAACACACGCTCAGAACCAAATTCCTTTCCATCAACACTTCTGAAGAGTGCAGCTAGATAAATGGATGACAATGCTGACTGAGAGCCTGGTGGTAGGTTACCCAGAACCCAGTAAACCCCACAGAGCTTCTGGATTTTCCAGGAGGTGCCTAAAGGGTTACACACTTCAAACTCATCCACGTACAGACCAACTGAAATACTTATTTGTTCTGCATTCAATAACTCATTTTCTACAAAAAACGTGCCATCCTCTGGAGATTTAAACTCATGAGATCCATCAAAGATACACTTACGCTTCCCTCCATGACTGGCAAGAATCGTATCCAAGATAACTTTGTAATTCAGAACTTGCTGTAATAATTTCAACATTGGAATAAACTGAAAAGTGGCCTTTTTATGATCTATCAGTAAGTGACTGGCTGAACAACAGAGAACCTTTCACTGCAGTACTTTAACCGTCTATGTACAGAACTCAGAGACCCCCTTTCTCAATTGCTCTACAAACTGGGTTGGATGTACATAATGCTGCTGTAATATCCTGCACTACATTTTCTCTAAGTGGGACTTTATGTTGCTCAAGAATGTCTTTTACAACTCCACTGGAAACTGAGGCTGTTGCAGAGTTCAGTAAATAGCTTAGTTCTGTAAAAACGCATCAACAGCAGTAGCTGGCACATGCAGCAGAAACTGCAGCTGTAGCAAGGCTGTGGCTAGCTGCTGCTCAATGAGCTCTTTCTGTTGTCCTTGTGGATTTAGTACTGCACTAAATAAGTCCTCCTCCACACCTTGTTCCTCCTGGTCATCAAAAGAAGATGAAGCTCAGTGAGTGGTTGTCACAACACCTGGAATAAAATCATTTAGTGTATGTGGGGTGTGATGGCCACTTCTGTGTGACTTAAATGTGCCATAAATGCATGTTTGAAAGCTACAACCATTAAACACACAGCTGACATGTTGACATTTGTGTAAATGAGTGTTGATATGAATAAAGTACTCTCTTTCATGAGCCAATGTTTTATGCCTACACAGATGACAGGTAAACGTACAAAGTTGTTTCTGACTTACATTTGTGTGTCCCCTACTATGGTGGAGAAGTAAACCATTCCATGTCTTAAATGTGCAAGGACAAGAGAAAGTGGTCCACGGAAAGCAAGCAGTGCGGCCAAACTGAGGATGTTTCAGCTTCTAATGCTTCAGCAGTGCAGAGCTACTGGACACCTCTACCCAGCACCCCTTACACTGCCACTGTGGAGGAAAAGAAACGACATCAGAAAAATGGAGTTATCTGTAGAAACAGACTTTAGTCAGTAGTGAATCCTGCTACTCAAGTTCAAATGTAAGATGTAAACTAATCCTGTATCTATCCAGAAAACACGAGCATTATACCTAATAAAATGTGAGTCAGTCTGCAAAACATCCACAACTGCTGAACAAGTCATCTGCTTTTTGTGTTAATTCAAAGTCCTCAATATAGTGCTGCGTATTTAAAAGACTTAAATAAAGGTCTTTTACTCACATTTACTACAGAGCCTTGGCATCATGAAAGATGAATGGACCTGGAACAACTAAAAACTAAAAACATACAACAGAGTGAGTTGGAGGAACAAAAAGGCAACAATAAAATAAATCTCTAAAAATAAAGTCACACACATCAGCAGAATGCTAAAACATATACTGTACATGAATCTTTACGATGGTCTATTTTGAAATCACAGCAGCTGTTCTAAAGCGCCCATCGATGGACCCACATTTACCGACGGTCCCTAAACGCCTCACAGTGCAGGCTGCGGTGAGCTCAGACAGTAATGTGAGCAAAAAGTACTTTGAAAAGAGTGAAACGAAGTGTTCTAAAGTCAGATCTGTCCAAGATTAAAGAGTGGTTTTTATCTACGTGCTGTTTTCTATGAGCGGAAAACATTTTAAAATGTTTAGACCGGCAGTCCATCGTTCTCATATAATGCTTAAAAGCTAAAATCATAATTGTGGTTATTAATTCAGTGATTCTGCAGCCCTACTACTGCCATAGCCGCTGTAATAGGCTAGCTCACCGGCTCGGCATCGTCCTGTCTGCTCTCTGATCCTGAGTCGGACCTCCTGCTCTCTGAGAAACGCACATCAGCTCAGTAGCTAGAAACAGACTGACAGTCACGGGGAAATAAAACGGATTCTTTACACCACTATGGCTCACACAGTTGCTGCTTGTGCTGGTTAAAACCACAATAAAAAAGCTTCATGATAATCGTTCACTGGCATGAAAGCCACCACTTGAAATTTTACACAGTAAAAAGCTGCGGTCAATCCAGCCGCTCCTACATTTTCAGTGCGCTCTTACCGTCAGCTTACGGTAAATGCACGACCGATACGCGGAAACTATTTCCGGTTTAAAAAATAAAGCGCTGCATTCACAGATGTATTATACAGCGATGTTTTAAGTAACTGACTCAGCTTAGCTGTTAACTATTGAATTGTACGGCTAATATTTACACTAAATAAATAGCTTTTAGTATAAGAAGCTGAAAACGTGTTTATCTGTCTGTCTGTCTGTCTTAAAAATGGTGAATTCAAATAAAAAGTGATGTGTGTCATCATGGTGATCTATTAGTGTGATAATAAAATAAACCTGAGTCAAAAAGTCAAACGATCTGGACCGTAATGAGAAGACATGCTGATATTTACATTAAAAAATGTTTAATTTTTTGCTTTAAAATCTTTTAAGCCAAACTATTTCTTCTTCTTTGGTGTATGCTGACCAGGTAAGGTAGGATTGTGATTCTGCATTAGTTTGGGGTCAATAAGTCACATGACCTGGGAGCTATTGAGCCAAAATGCTAATATTTACTGTAAACAACGTCAGGTCTTTGCTCTTCTTTTTCTGCCTCATGTAAGTTAACCTTTAATTATCAATGAAATAAGAATCCAATCGACTGAGCCCGTAACACACGTGCTGCTCAATATCCAGAACACCGTTTGGAGTCAGAGTTGTGCGACGGGTCGTTTGAAAAAAGGCAGAAAAAGAAGAGCAAAGACCTGACGTGACGTTATGTTACAGTATGTTATGATACGTTACGGATTTGTAGTTCATAGATTCTTTGTCACACTTAGAAACATTGAATGAACATTTGGACACAATTAATATGTTTTGTGAATTTTTCATGTATTTTATACTGTAATTATGAGCATTACAGCTCTATAAGTCCCAGGTCATGTGATCTTTTGGCTCAATAGATTTAGACCTGCTTTATTACACAGACTTTATTATTGCTTTTGGAGACTATTAATATTCTTTCAGTGAGTTTTTAATTCATTTCAAAATGTAAATATTAGTATTTTAGCTCAATAGCTCCCAGGTCATGTGACCTACAGACACCAAATCTATTTGGGATTAGAGCATCTCATAGAGTGATCAAGACACAGCACTTTTTATTCCATCTGGATACTTTGCATATTTATATTGATATTTAACTGTAAATATAAGGATTGACAGGACTGTAAAAGGTGATCAAGACACACCAGGTTTTATTACATTTGAATGCTTTATGAATTTATTATTAATTTTTTACAGTAAATATTAGCATTTTAGCTCAATAGCTCTCAGGTCATGTGACTTATTGACCCCAAACTAATGCAGAATCACAATCCTACCTTACCTGGTCAGCATACACCAAAGAAGAAGAAATAGTTTGGCTTAAAAGATTTTAAAGCTAAAAATTAAACATTTTTAATGTAAATATCAGCATGTCTTCTCATTACGGTCCAGATCATGTGACTTTTTGACTCAGGCTTATTTTATTATCACACTAATAGATCACCGGGATGACACACATCACTTTTTATTTGAATTCACCATTTTTAAGACAGACAGACAGATAAACAAGTTTTCAGCTTCTTATACTTCAAGCTATTTATTTAGTGTAAATATTAGCCGTACAATTCGATAGTTAACAGCTAAGCTGAGTCAGTTACTTAAAACATCGCTGTATAATACATCTGCGAATGCAGCGCTTTATTTTTTAAACCGGAAATAGTTTCCGCGTATCGGTCGTGCATTTACCGTAAGCTGACGGTAAGAGCGCACTGAAAATGTAGGAGCGGCTGGATTGACCGCAGTGACTGCAGACTGGGGGTGTCTGAGCGCTGAACGCACTCAGACTGAGTACGTGCTGCTGTTATGGCAAAGAAAAAGACTAAACGGCAGATAAAAACTGCTCTCCCATGGATGGGGAACGGCAGGCATAGGTGGTGTGGTCTGTGGATTTTTAAAAAAAAAAACTCTAATAATCTGAGATAATGGATGTCAGATTTACATGACCTATTATCATTAAAATGTACACAGGCTTGAAATATTTTACTGCCCATCTAAGTAAAACAGAAAATATAAAAATATAATTTTTAACCAAATTATTAAACTAATGAACTTTTCACAATATTATTATTTATTGAGTTTCACTGGTAGACTACTGACCTCTGCTGGACACAGGCGGTAACCACACTATTAGTATTAAACGGAAAGCTGGAGACAGTACAGATGAGCAGCACTTCCTGTTTCAACATAAAAGCACCGTGATTCTTTTATTTCAACAAATCTGCTAAAACGTGATTTTGTGAGACTCAGAATAATCTGCAGAATGAACCAAAATGTGTTTAACAACCGCTAGCTTGTCAGCTTGCTCTAATTATGTTTGTTGTCACTTTTTTCACATCCAAACAAAAATAAAGACTACAGCTGATTTAGGGACCTTAGAAGTCCATGAGATATATCTGCAGACATCTTCCTTAAAAGTAAAACAAACTCATGTTTTTTTATGTTCATTCTGATCATAAAGAACTTTGGATCTCACTCTGATCATGTCTTTACAGATTCCATCATCATTTATTGTAGAAACCATCACTTATTAATAAAAATAACTGGATATCATTAAAGTGTCAACGAAATAACCGTCTGAATTTAACACCAACCACAGCAGGCAGAGAATAGTGCTGTAACCCACAATACATAACAAGGATAAACGTTGTCTGAAGAAGAAAAAGCTGGGATTATCCAACATGGAAAATTAAATTCCACTCATCAACAAATAAGCAGAAAACATGAAGATCAAAGTGTGTTATTAGTCATTTATTGAATAAAAAAGAAAGTTAGAATAGTTTAAAAGCCACAGGCAGAGCAAATAAAAGTGGAGAAAGACGTATTAAAATCATTGATCTTGTTCAGGAAAAATCAACCACTGCAATGAAAATAAAAACTAAGTTAGACATTGATTACAGCACAAGATCTGTTCAAAGAATTTAGAGCATGGAAGGGTTCAAATACAGCACAATGTGAGGAAAAGCTCCTTTAACGGCCAAACACAACATTTATAGAATGAAACAGGCTAAAAAATGTAGAATTTACAGAGTTCAATGTAATCTGGATAGTCCTGGTGGGTTTAAATTCTACTGGAATCATATCGATGCTGAAAACATTTTGATCCACAGATAGCTAGGGTTATGGGAGCTTTGATGGAAAAATACAATCTGATAGAATTTGTTGATGAAACCAGAAATTCAGAATCTGATAAAAAAAACTGATGAAAAAACATTGAAGCACTTATTTATAGTAAAAATGAAAAATGGATCTATCAATAAGACATAAATGACAGAAGAGCACAGAATACTTTGGAAAGAGTGACACAGATGAAGGAAGTTCTCATTTCATCACTAGAACAGGACTTAAAGACTCACATCAGGATCAAGTGTGGCTGCACAAAAAGCTGATTTTCACTGGACAATAATGTGTGAAAGTCTGTCAGCAGTTTGGAGATTCACTGCTTCCTCTCTCATTTCACACTTTGTGCAGCTCAAATGCTTTTAGTTCCAGTGAGCGTCAGAGGAACACCACATCCTGATTTTCACTCTCAACATTTGACTGGAAAAAGACGCAAACACCACATTTGGCTCCTGGAAGAATCACAACTTCATCTTTGAAGAGGAACAAGTTTACAAGGAATCATTGAGAAGGATTTGACAAAGAAACACATTTAATCCATGAATGTGAAAACATGTTTGTGAGGGACAGAGTCATGGAGAGACTCAACCATCTGTTCAACACTGTTTCTGTACCAGGAGGAGACTCTGGAGACGAGACTCAGCACAGAGACACTGAGGAGGAACCATAAAAGTAGAACCTAAATCCAGGATAGAGAGGTTCAGTGAATGTGGTGTTGAAGGTGTGGAGGTGGATCAGAGAGTCAGAGGAGACTCTGTAGAAGGACAGAGTTCCAGCAGGAACGTCCACATAAACTGAAACTCTGTGAGAGACTGAGGAGGACCTGATGGATGTTTGACTGTTATTGTGATAGACATAGTAACCATCATCAGAGCAGAACAGACTCCAGGACTGATCATTAAATCCAAACCAACAGTCATAACTGTCTCCTTTCCTTCTGATTCCTCTGTAACTCACTGATATATAAACCTCTCCTCTCCACTCCACCTCCCAGTAACAGCGACCAGTCAGACCAGTTCTACACAGCAGCTGATAACAGTCAAACCTGTCTGGATGATCAGGATACCTCTGATCCTCCTTCACATATGTCACCTTCCTGTTGTTGTCAGACAGTCTGAGTTTTCTGTTTACTGTGTTTGTGTCGACTGTGAGTTGACAGGAATCTGATGGAGAGAACAAACACAACACAGCTGCAGTTATTGATGGATCATGTGATCAGTATTAAAGCTTTGATGATGACCTCAGAGATGTGACACTTTGAAGATGCTTGAATGTGCTGCTTTGTTTCCATCAATCCATTCAAACACACTTACACTTCCTCAGACCTGGTGTCAACCATGGGACTCCAGCAGGCGTCACCCTGAAAGGAGGAGGACGGTCAGAGCAGCAGAGACTCTTTCAGCAGCACACATGGACGTTACATGGCTCTCACACTGTTCCACTGATAAAGGACCAGAGCGTTCATAGAGGTGACATCATTCTCCCAGACTGATACAAACTTCACTGGCGCCATGACTGACTGTACAACTTTAAATCATTTTCTACAATTGTGCAGCAAAACAGAACTTTTTTCTTTTCTTTTCCTCTTTTTCAGTGATATCACTCTATGCTAGCCCATTGCCTTAAATCCCTTTGGAACATCTCATTTAATGAACTAGAACATCAGGTTATAGGTGTCGCTGAGCTGCCTTTCCTTTTTGTGTGTGTGCCAGAATATACATAGCTAGAAGCTTAGAAAGCTTTTTGCTTTATTTCTTCTTTTTTATGTCTTTTTCACTTGTCTCACTCAATGCTAGGGGACTGAGGAATAATGTAAAGCGTAAAGCTTTATTTTAATGTTAAACAGCTGAAAACTGATTTGGTTTTTTCCAAGAATCACACTCACTTATTAAAGATGTAAACTTGTGTAAAAATCAGTGGGAAACGACATGTGGTGATGACATGGACAGAACATTCTGCTGGGGGATCTTGTTTAAAGGGGAGTTTTCCTGGAAAATTGATGCACTCTGTGACAGTCAAGCTCATTTGATTTGTTTAATAGTAGACTGGAATGGCAAAGCAATGATTATTGTTCATTTGTACGCTTATAATTCTACATCAGAAAAGGATAAACTTATTCCTACATTAGACTGTAAACTTGCAGCTCTAACTCAGACATTCCCTGAGGCTTACTTCATTGTAGGAGGTGATTTTAATGTGCTCATGAATGAGGTGATGATAGATGGCCTCCAGCTAAATGCTCACAGCCAAATGTTCACTTCAACTCTTTCATTGACAAGTATGATTGATGTGATGTATGGAGAGAGAAGTTTCCAAATACTTGGAGGAATAAAAATGGCTCCAGACAGTCTGGCCTGGATTACTGGCTGCTCTCTAAATCACTTTCTAAAGACAATATTCCAATCAATGTCCTACCCCCCCCATTAACTGAGCATAGAGCCATCCTTAGATATTTACATCTCCTTCCAGGAATGGTTGACACCAAGCAATTCTCTGATTGGAAGATGAAGAGCTCTTTATTGAGGCATGACGATGTCAAACATCAACTTAGTACAATTATTCACTTTTATTGGTTAAATGCTCTGAAGGAAGGAAATGATGGAAAAAATTGGGAACTCCTTAAATCTGAAATGGGTGGATTTTTAAGAAGATCTGGAAGTGAGTTAGCCAAATGTAGACGCCAAAATGAGGAGAAAGTAATCACAGATATAATGTCCTTGGCTAGCATTGCACCAGAAAATCTCTGACATGATGAAAAATGAAAATGAATTGAACTTCTAAACACTTTAGATGATATATAGAAGGTTAAAGCAGAGGCTGCTTTTGGTAGATCCAGACTGAAGTGGCTTGAACACGGTGAACAAATGACTTCCTGTTTCTTTAAAGTGGAAAAAACTCATGCTAAGTACAATGCCATGTCTCAACTGAACATTGATGGAGTTGTGACTGAAAGTAAGAGCAGTATTTCTGAGTTTTGCTCTCTTTATAAAACAAAGTCTGACAAAGATGCAATGGATAGACTGTTTAATGTGTTGATTTTACAAACTCTATAACGGAGGAAGAGCGGTTGATGTGTGACACCCCTCTCACACAACAACAAGTATTAGATGCAATGATGCAACTTCAGAGTAATAAGTCACCTGGAGTTGATGGATTGTTTCAGAATTCTAGATAGATTTGCTGAACTTTTGGCCCCATTTCTGTTCAAAGTTTTCTGAAGGTATTAGTAAAGGGACTCTTCCAGCAAGTATGACACAAGGCTGGATGACTTTAATTCCTAAACCAAAAAAGGAGCCTCTCTTCATTGATAACTGGAGACCAGTTTCATTATTGAACAATGACTCTAAAGTTCTTGCTCTTGTTTTTGCTAAAAGATGTAAAAATGCTCTTAACTCTCTTATTGATGAGAATCAGTCTGGGTTTATGAGTAACAGGCATATTTTCAATAACATGAGGCTAGTTTTAGACCTCATAGACGATGCTGACCTTATTAGGGATGACAGTTTCATTTTAGTTGGAGACTTTCACAAAGCCTTTGATACAGTTGAACACTCCTTTATGTTTTCTGCTCTTAACAGCTTTGGTTTTGGGCCATACTTTTGCAGTGTGATGAAAACATTCTATGCTGGCGCCAATAGCTCGGTAAAACTGAGTAATGGCACAACTCAGAGATTTTGTTTGGAAAGAGGGCTAAGACAGGGCTGCCCTGTCTCAGTTTACCTCTTCCTGGTTGTTGCTCAAATCTTTTGTCATTTTGTCAAATTCTGTCAGTTGGAAGGCATCTCTATTGCTGCTAGAAGCAGACTTTGAAGTCAGTTGGCTGATGATACAGCCTTGTTTTTAAAGAATGCCCTACAGATAAAGCCTGCAATTAATGCAATCCACATGTTTTCTAAAGCATCAGGTTTGGACTTAAACCTAAATAAGTGTGAGCTATTCGCTCTCTAAAGTTCTGATATAACCTCAATTGATGATATACGAGTAAAGAGTAAGGTTAACTATTTAGGGATTACTGGAACTAAAAATCAGTGAGAGAGATGCCATCTCAACTTTGAGCCAAGGATTAAAAAGGTGCAGAATAAATGGAAGCTTTGGCTACAAAGAGACTTCTCGCTTAAAGGTGAACTCTTCTGTCAAAAGCTGAGGGAATTTCCAGACTTGTGTATGCCGCCTCCTCACTGGCACTGGACTGTAAAACTGTCACATTTATTGATAAGATGCTTGTTCATTTTCTGTGGAAAAACCGGACACACTAGATCAGAAAATCTGGAATTCTGAACAACTACAAAAATGGAGGCCTCCACTTTGTTGGTTTTTCAATTCTAAACAATGTTCTGAAGATCAAATGGTTCAAATCTTTCTTAAAAATGATGCATCTTTATAGAACTTTATTCCTAAATGTGTATTTCATCAAACTGGAGGACTCCCTTTTCTGTTGGTTTGTAGCTACCAAATAAACAAGATTCCCCTAAAATGATCCAGTTTTCACAAACAGGTTTTGTTGTCGTGGAAAACGGCCTACAAGCACAATTTCTCTCCACATGGGTATTATCTCTGGAATAATGGGGATATACTGCATCAAAATAAAAGCATCTTTCTCAATCGCTGCTTTAACAACAAAATGGACTTCGTCTCACAGCTTCTGACCCCTAGTGGTCATTTTATGAATGACACTGAATTCTGTGAAAAGTCTCCATTCCCTTCAACACTTGAAGAGTTTCCAAAGGTCATTAGCTCCATTCCAGCTGCTGTTGTGACTCTGTGCACTGCCTCCTCTCTTGCAGCAGATATACATGTTGTTAATCCATGTGACACTTATTGTGGCTAAATATGCTTTGGGACGGCAAAGAACAGCAACAGAGCTATACGTGCACTGTTCCAAAGAGAAACGACAACAAAACCTGATGTTATCCATGACTGGAACTCTTTTATTCATAATATCTCTGGTCTCAGGTTTGGCTTTGACCTCACAAGTTCATGTTAACAAAGTTAGGGACATTTCTGTTAAAATCTTACATAAAATCTGTCCATAAAACATTCTATGACTAAGTTCAAACGTGATATAGATGTAAGATGTTCTTTTTGCTCTGAACAGCCAGAAACAGTTCCACATTTTTATTATTGTAGTTACAGCAGAAAAATGTGGAAGGAAATTTAAAATTTTGTTTAGAAAAACTAAATCTGCAGATTGATTTGTTCTACAAACATCATTTTTGGAGTTTACACACAGGATGGATATGAAAAAGACAAGGCCTTTATCATCAGTCTCATATTAATATTAGTAAAATTTAACATTCATAAAGAAAAATTCAGTCATCAAAAGACAAATTATCTTGTCTTCCATAAAGAATCTGAATATTATTTAAAGTCAATAAATAAATATCTGATAACCAGAAAGCAATAAAAACTGTTTACATTTGTAAAAATATACTTTGCTATAAATGATTAAATTTGTTCAGCTGTTTTGTTTGTTTTTTGTGTGTTTTTTTTAGTTTCCTTTCTTTTCTTTCTTCTCTTCCTTTCTTCCTTCACAGTGATTTTTGTTAACTCTGTCACTGTTTGTTTCAATATCATGTTGATGTTGGATGTTACCTGTGACTTTTGGAAATTAAAAAAGAAAAAGAAAAAAGTTCATCCTGCTTCCTGTCTTTGAGCTAAGCTAGGCTAACAGTTTCCTTTCGGTCATGGTGCATAGCTGAGCTAACAGTGTTCTTCTGCTTCCACTCTTTTTTGTGAGCTAGGCTGATAGTTTAGTGAGAGTGTCTGTCTGTCTGTACCTCAGAGTGTCTGTCTGTCTGTACCTCAGAGTGTCTGTCTGTCTGTACCTCAGAGTGTCTGTCTGTCTGTACCTCAGAGTGTCTGTCTGTACCTCAGAGTGTCTGTCTGTCTGTACCTCAGAGTGTCTGTCTGTCTGTACCTCAGAGTGTCTGTCTGTCTGTACCTCAGAGTGTCTGTCTGTCTGTACCTCAGAGTTTCCAGTCTACAGTGTGGATCCTCCACTTTAGCTCTCAGCATCTTCTCTCCTGAGTCTCCTGGATGGTTGTAGCTCAGGTCCAGCTCTCTCAGATTTGAGGTCTTCAAGCTCAGAGCTGAGGCCAGAGAAGCACAGCCTTCCTCTGTGACCAGACAGCCTGACAGCCTGCACACACAAAACAACACAAACCTGATGGACAACACTTGGATGGATGTTTCTCTCTCTCTTTTCTTCTTTGTCTTTCAGATACATTTTGCTGCACATTTCATGCGTCTCAAGCAAATCAACAATCTCAACAATGATTAGTGGGATTTAGTCATGTCAAAAATAAACCCTGACAAAGTCCTGCACAAGTTCAGTAAAAGCTCATTTGATGAATCCCATCAGCAGAAATGATTGTACTCAGGTTAGCTGTTTATCCACTGATAGAAATCACATCAGTTTCAAAGTGTGAGTCCTGACCTGAGAGCTTCCAGTTTAGAGTGTGGACTCTCCAGTCCAGCAGAAAGACTCTCCACTCCTGAATCCTGCAGGTTGTTGTTAGTCAGGTCCAGCTCTGTCACACTGGAGGACTGGGAGCTGAGGACTGAGGACAGAGCTCCACAGCTTCTCTCTGACAGATTACAGCCACTCAGTCTGAAGAGACAAAAAGCACATTATACTGATGAAACAGCAGCAAAATGAAAAAGGATCTTCAGTCTCCAACTACTTACACAACTTTCTTGGAGGCTTTGACCACTGGCAGCAGCCTCAGAAGAACCTCATCTGAAGCAGAGTATTTCTTCAGGTCAAACACGTCCAGATGTTCTTCTGATGACAGTAAGATGAAGCCCAGAGCTGACCACTGAGCAGGAGACAGTTCATCTGTGGACAGACGTCCTGATCTCAGGGACTGTTGGACCTCCTCCACTAGAGAAACATCCTTCAGTTCATTCAGACAGTGGAACAGATTGATGCTTCTCTCTGCAGACACATCCTCACTGATCTTCTTCTTGATGTACTTCACTGTTTTCTGATTGGTCTGTGAGCTACTTCCTGTCTGTGTCAGCAGGCCTCGTAGAAGATTCTGATTGGTCGGCAGTGACAGACCCAGGAGGAAGCGCAGGAACAAGTCCAGGTGTCCGTTTGGACTCTGTAAGGCCTCGTCCACAGCTCTCTGGTAGAAAACTGTTGGATCAGGTTTGTTGGAGGCAGTTTGTTGTTTTTCTTCCATCAGGTTGATTCCAGAGTCAATGAAGGTCTGATGGACATGAAGAGCAGCCAGAAACTCGTGAAAGCTCAGATGGACGAAGCAGAACACCTTGTCCTGGTACAGTCCTCTCTCCTCTTTAAAGATCTGTGTGAACACTCCTGAGTACACTGAGGCTGCTTCCACATCGATGCCACACTCTGTCAGGTCGGACTCATAGAAGATCAGGTTTCCTCTCTGCAGCTGATTAAAAGCCAGTTTTCCCAGAGACTCAATCATCCTCCTGCTGTCTGGACTCCAGTGTGGATCTGTCTCAGCTCCTCCATCATACTTGACCTTCTTGACTTTGGCCTGAACCACCAGGTGGTGGATGAACATCTCAGTCAGGGTTCTGGGCAGATCTCCTCCCTCTCTGCTTCTCAGCAGCTCCTCCAGAACTGTAGCAGTGATCCAGCAGAACACTGGGATGTGGCACATGATGTGGAGGCTTCGTGACTTCTTCATGTGGGAGATGATGCTTCTGGCCTTCTTCTCATCTCTGAATCTCTTCCTGAAGTACTCCTCCTTCTGTGGGTCGGTGAACCCTCTGACCTCCGTCACCATGTCCACACAGTCAGGAGGGATCTGATTGGCTGCTGCAGGTCGTGTGGTTATCCAGAGGTGAGCAGAAGGAAGCAGATTCCCCCTGATCAGGTTTGTCAGCAGCACATCCACTGAGGTGGACTCTCTAACATCAGTCAGGACCTCATTGTTGTGGAAGTCCAGAGGAAGGCGACACTCATCCAGACCGTCAAAGATCAACACAACCTGGAAGTATTCAAAGCTGCACATTCCTGCTGCTTTGGTTTCACTGAAGAAGTGATGAACAAGTTCCATCAAGCTGAACTTTCTCTCTTTCACCACATTCAGCTCTCTGAAAGTCAATGGAAACATGAAGTGGATGTCCTGGTTGCTTTTGTCTTCAGCCCAGTCCAGAGTCACCTTCTGTGTTAACACTGTTTTCCCGATGCCAGCCACTCCCTTTGTCATCACTGTTCTGATTGGTCCATCTCTTCCAGGTGAGTCTTTAAGGATGTCTTCTGCTCTGATGCTTCTTTCTGCTCTGTCTGCTTTCCTGGATGCTGCTTCAATCTGTCTGACCTCATGTTCATCATTGACCTCTGCAGTCCCTCCCTCTGTGATGTACAGCTCTGTGTAGATCTCATTCAGGAGGGTCTTCTGTCCTGCTTTAGCGATGCCCTCAAACACTCTCTGGAACTTCTTCTTCAGACCACGTTTAAGTTCACGTCCACAAACTCCAGCAGCAAGTTCTGAATGAAGACACAAGAAAGAAAGAGTGAAGTAGAAGTAACCTGGATATTAAAGCACCAAAGTAGCAATAAAGTGAAGGTGACAGTTTGTCCCCTAAAGACTGATTGTGTGAAGATATTCTGAGACTTTAGTAAATGTTCTGTTGATCAGCAGCTTCAGTCTTTACACAAATCCTCTTACTGCTCTGCAGACAGTCAGCCAGCTTCTCCTGTTTCATCCTCCTCAGGAACAACACTGTGATCTGCTCAAACATCTCTCTGCTGCTCCTCTCATCTTCATCATCACCCTCCAACTCCTCCTCATCCTCCCTCTGACTCTCTGAGGAGCATTCTGGGTAATCTGGACTAACAAGCTTCTGCATCTTCTTCAGCTCCTTCTTCACAAAAGTCACCATGTTGTCCTCCAGCAGCTGGAACAGAGAAATGTGTCAATGAGTCCATCAGAGTCAAATCATGGAGCCAAACATCAGATCCATGTTGGACACACTGACAGTCCACTGGTCTACAAAGAGCAGCATGGAGACGCCTGAACACAGCAGATGGAGAACAACTTGTTGTCCATGAACTCACCATGAATATGGAGTCCAGGTGATGCTGCTGGACAGACTGAGCTCTGGGAACCTCTGAGTTCTGCTGCTCCACTCTGTGGATCAACATCAACAGTTAACTCTCACTGTATCACACAGAGACATCTACAGGGCTTAAAGTGGAAAATAATCCTCAGCCTGAACTTTTTTGCTTTTGGGTCGGGGTACAATCTAACTAAGTAGAAAGAAATTCAGCTGTGTGCCTTCACAAAGTCAGACTACAGATTATAGGAACACCCAAAAGGTCAGTAGGTGGAGGTAGTACTCCATCTGACTACAACATGGTGCAAATATGTTGAGCAACTAATCAGTAAAAGACATGGAAAAGGACATTGACCCCCCTTTAAAGCATCATTTGCACTATTTATTCTGAAATACAACCATGTAAACAGTTACAGCGCAATAGAAAAATTACCATTCATTTATTTATTTTTTAAAGTTATGTTTGTGGTCTTTTGTTGTCTTTATTTGATAGTCAGAGTGGAGAGGCAGACAGGAAAGCAGGGACCAGAATGAGGGGAAGACATGCAGTAAAGAGCTGGAATCCAACCCAGGACGCTGTGTTGAGCTGTCTGGATGCACCGTTTATTTGAACTCCACCAAGGAACACGGCGGAGTTACTGTGACCATCGTACGTTTGTCCTGCCGTCTATTTGTCTGTGTGCAAGTTTACTGAAAAAAAAGTGGACCAACGGATTTGGATGAACTTTTCAGAGAAGCTCAGAAATGACTCAAGGACCAAGTGATCAGATTTTAGCAGTGATGCCGCTTATAGTCTGGATCCATCAATTTGTTACAGAGTTCTGTATCACTGCCAGATAGCACCACAGCGTCACTGTAACCATGACAACAGACTCACCTGCAGCTGGATCTCAACGTCTTTCTAAGACCCGCCCCCACTCTACTTCCATTGGCTAGTGATATTAGTTTGGTTGAGAGCAAAAGCTGTGTTCCTCTCATTCCATTGGTTGTTACGTGAAATACTGCTGCTGCATCTTCACTGTCCAATAAATATGAGCAGATGTGTATGTATGCAGGTGTGTGTGTGTATATTTATATACAGATATTTATATAGAGATATTTAAATATAGATATTTATATATAGAGAGATATTTTATTTAAATAATTTTCTTACATGTATATTTTTTTTATTTAGAATAACTTTCACTTTGTTTTTTTCATCAGTCTGACGATGAGGCTTTTTGCATCGTAATTTCAGTGATAATGTGCACCAACTAGTGTATGTTCTGGTTAGCTATTCTATTCTATTCTGTTCTATTCTATTCTGTTCTATTCTATTCTGGACGAACTCGATTGGCAGCATACTCCTTGTTCTGAACATCTTACCTCTCTGCAGCAGGACCTGGTTCTCCTTTAAAATGAAGAGGAATATCCATAGACCGGTCACTCTTGAAGGACACACAGCTGGATGCAGGTCCAGGTCCAGGTCCAGATCCAGGTCCAGGTGGATTCCTGTCAATAATGATGCAGCAGTGATGTGATGCTGAGCTCTGACATGCAGCAGAGTCCTGGACAGTTAGAGATGGTGCTCTCACCTCTGAGCTTTGCTCTGGTTCTCCTGTTCCCCACACAGAGAGCTTTTAGAGGGAGGGACTCCCTCCTCTCTGTCCTCACACTCATCCATGATGCTCAACTCACAGCAGCTCACACACACTTTCTACCTTCACCTGCACAGGAAACAAACATCATTCATCCACTCAGATCCTCCTGGAGAAGATCAGCTGCTGCACTTCTACTATCAGTCCAGCAGATGGAGTCATGGAGCTGCAGAGACTCACCCACAAAGCCAAAGTCAGAAAGACAAAACAACAAAGAAACATCAGCAGCTCATCAAACTGACTCAAGTCCATCAATAATCTCAGAGAAATATTGACTGATTGCAGTCAATCAATAAGCTAATAATCATATTGATCCATGTTTAAACAGCAGTCATCCACAGTTTGTGCTGAAATAAGAAGTGAACATGTAGAAACATGACAGAGCAGAAACAAACAGCAACATTACTGAAGTTAAAGCAGCAAACAAAGCAAACTTACACTTTATTCAAAGCGCTGAAGAAGAAGAAGAAAGTTTCCAGTCCACTCCTGGACGCTCAGACAGGTGATCTGTTTCCTGGAACCAGTCAGGACTCCACCTATGAGGAAGCAGCAGGCAGACTTTCACAATAAGAGCACATTTTACAGGCTGATTCTCACTCATTTCATGTGACCCATTATTTCTACATTCAACCTTTTTCATGTCACTCAACGTCCAACACAACTTGTACAAACCCTGTTCTTCATGAAAGCAGAATGTGAAACAACTCCCCAAAAACGCAAAAATCAACACAAAAAGGCACAAAATCACTTTAAAAATGCATAAAAAACATAAAAAGACACAAAATGACCATAAAAACACTCAAAATAACAATAAATGACATGAAATAACCCCAAAAAATGAAAAAATCACCACAAAAAGATGCAAAATCCCTTTAAAAAATGAATTTAAAAAAACAGAAAAAGAAATTTAATTTTCACAAAAACACTGAAAATAGCAGCGAATGATGTGAAATAACCTCACAGTGGTTACTGTGAGTGATTACAGTCAAATCCACTTAGTTTGAGCAGTGGGATTCATTTTCAGTCCTGGAGTTTGAGGCCTCAGACCAGCCCACTTTAGATCAGAACCAGCGAATGATGTGAGACAACCTCACAGGGACTGAAATTGCTTCAATAAAGGTCCAAAATCACTTTTAAAAAGCAAAATGGACATTATAAAGTCACTAAATTACCATAAAAACACTGAAAATCTCAACAAATGATGTGAAATAACCTCATAAAGACTGAAGTCACCACAAAAAGCTGGAAAATCAACATGAAAAGTCACCAAATTACCACAAAAACATTCAAATAACAACAAATGATGTGAAATCACCTCATCCAGACTGAAACTCCATCCAAAGTTATCGTTTAATAAATGCTGTGTGAATGTTTGTGAACCGTACTGAATCTCTCTGACTTGACCATCAGCTGTTGGTTCCATGCAGACACTAATAAAACTAGTGGCTCACATCAACATAGTGTGTTTCTGAGCTCAGTTCAGGCAGCAGACTGTAGAAAGTGGAAGAAACATCCCAGTCCTCTACAAGTCACAGCTACTAACGTTCCAGTGAGGCAGCTGTCTGTTCTCTGATCAACCTGATGATTAAAGTCAACAGACTGGAGGAGATTGAGGCTTTTTAACGCTTTCATCACTGATGGTACTGACAGGGAAACAGGCAGAGATCACAGTCAAATCCACTTAGTTTGAGCAGTGGGATTCATTTTCAGTCCTGGAGTTTGAGGCCTCAGACCAGCCCACTTTAGATCAGAACCCGTTCTGATTAAAATCATGTCATTAGAACCTCACATGTTCAGTCTGCTATAGAACACTGTTCTGGAAAACCTCTAGTTCACTGTATTTTTATACAATATTTACAATTCAGAACAAGTAAGGGTTGCTTTAAAACATGCAGGTTTATTTCAGATGACTTTCATCTTCTTCCCTTTCAGCTGTGTTACTTTTAATGATCAAAACAGAACGGGTCACTGTTATGGTTTGAGCATAGAAAGTGGTTCTAGTGAACTAATGCTTGTTTGTTCTCTCTGTTCCTTTACAGACAGGAATAATCCTCTCATCACTACTGGATCTGACTCTAAATCACATTCTAAAATGCTCACAGTTCTCAGCACAAACAGTCCTGCTCCACATTATTGGCACCGCTGGAATGTTTCCAGAAAATCCACCGTTTCTCCCAGAAGCTGTTGCAGTTACAAATGTTTCTGGTTTTCCACGTGTTCGTTTTCTAGTGTCACAAAGCTGGGTCTGTGTCAGAGATCATGGGTGTTCCAGCAGGACAATGAGCTGAAATGTAGCTCAGATAGCACCAAGAAATGGTTGGAGACAAAGTTCTGGAGAGTTCTGAAGTGGCAGCAGTGAGTCCAGATCTAAATCCCACTGAACACCTGTGGAGAGATCTCAGAACTGCTGTTTCTAGAAGGAACCCTTCAAACCTGAGAGACCTGGAGCAGTTTGCAGAAGAACAGTGGTCCACAACTCCATCTGAGAGGAGGAAGAAGCTTGTTGATGGTTCTAGGAAGTGACTGCTTTCAGTTTTTTCCTCCAAAGGGTGGAAACCAAACACTGAGTTCAGGTGCCAACAAAGATGTCCGGCCCATTTTCTGAGTTTTCTGTAAAATTAGCTCAATTTTGGCTTTTTTCTTCTGATTTTTGTGTTATTTTAATGCACATGAAGGAAATAAAGACGTGTAAAACCAGAAACATTTGTAGCTGCAACAACTTCTGGGAGAAACGGTGGATTTTCTGGAAACATTCCAGCGGTGCCGATAATGTGGACCAGGACTGGATCTGTCCTTTTTCCAGACCTTCTGATCAGTTCAGCTCAGTTTCATTCATGTAGATGTGAATCATCTTCTCCTACAGAGCAGCTCTACACCAGACTCTTCATTAGATTCATTCTGATAAGATTCTCTCTGGACTTGTGGCTCATGGCTGATGTTGGTTCTGGATCTTTCTTCTGACTCTGAGGAGCTCCAAGACAAAGTTTACCAGCATCAGACTATTATTTACATTCTATAACGTGATGTTTTACGCCACAACCACACACAATTCACTGACTGGATAATGAATTAAAGTGAACGGTGGTCTGAAGAACAGTTCAGCATCTTTCTGTATCTTTTCCATCGTCCTCATTTGTTTCAAACCGTGAGCTCGTTTCACAGAAATAGTTTCCATTTTCAGCACATTTGTCTGCTTCTGTTTCCACAGATTTCCTCTTTTTAATTCTTGCCTTCTTATCCTTCATCTTTCTATTCTCCAGCTGTTAGAGTTGAATTTGTAAATACATTTATCATAATCGAGCCTTAGAGCATTAACTGTGTGTGCATAGTATTTTACATGACTATTTTTATAGAATACCACTCACTCACTTCTATCTGCACATATCTCTCTCTCCCTAGTCTCCACATCCCAGTATATTTCCACTCTTTCAGCTTAGCACACCCCCTTGTGTAACTCGAGCTATTTCTTATCTTATGCTATGTTTTCATTCCTGCTTGTGTATAAAATAAACTTCGTATGGGAGCAGTCTTTGTCGCTCGCACTAATGTGTCTTGTTACACTGTGCTGGTACCCTTGCAAGTAAAGTTACAGTCTCCGTGTCTTTCTGGTTCGGTGAATATCTTCTTATGTTATGAGGGAGCTCTCAGCGGAGCTTCTCTCTGACAAAAGCAAACTTACACTTTATTCAAAGCGCTGAAGAAGAAGAAGAAGAAAGTTTCCAGTCCACTCCTGGACGCTCAGACAGGTGATCTGTTTCCTGGAACCAGTCAGGACTCCACCTATGAGGAAGCAGCAGGCAGACTTTCACAATAAGAGCACATTTTACAGGCTGATTCCCACTCATTTCATGTGACCCATTATTTCTACATTCAACCTTTTTAATGTTAAAGACCAACAAATGGACGGAGTCTAATTAAACCTGACTGAAGGAGCAGCAGAGTCACAAACTGCAGCTTCTGATCAACACACTGCTTCCTCCAGCAGCCACAAACTGACCGTCCACCCACTTTCACTCTGATTTCTAACCACTGATTCAGGATCTGGAATGTTGGACAAGCAGATGGAATCAGTTCTGATAATATGAAGGAAAACTAAGGAGTCATTTAAAGTTTAATCTCTGAGCCTCAAACCTCCAGTCACAGCAGGTTTTATGTTTGAAAACTATGTTCTACAAGAGACAAACTGAGACAAAACCACAACGATTTGTGAAACATAGACAAAAGTAAATGAGACACAAAGTTACAGAAATAAATCTGAAAATGACAAACAACCTGCCATACATAACACAAACTGACACTAAATAGACAAATTATGACTGAAAATGGTAAAAATTCATCAAATTCAGATCATAAAACTATAGACATGAGATAAATTACGATCCAACACTACCACACTTCGACAAGTTAAGACACAAAGCTACAATAATGAGACAAATTAGGACTTAAAATGACACAAAGGTGACACAAACTGGGAAAAAATAGAGAATTTAAAGCAGAAAAATGACATAAATTAGACAAACTGAGCCCAAAACTACAGAGAAAATACTGAAAAATGACAGAAATTGAAAGAATTAGGACATAAAACTGCACAAAGGAGACACAGAATGGTAAAAGATGAGATAAATTAAGACATCAACTGGTAAAAATTAGTCAGAATCATGCCCCAAACACTAAAAACGGGACAAACTGTGATCCAAAACTAAAACACAACATGTAGGCTAATGTACAGGCCAACATGTAGGCTAACATGTAGGCTAATGTACAGGCTAACATGTAGGCTAACATGTAGGCTAATGTACAGGCTAACATGTAGGCAAATGTACAGGCTAACAAGTAGGCTAACATGTAGGCTAATGTACAGGCTAACATGCAAGCTAACATGTAGGCTCATGTACAGGCTAACATGCAGGCTAACATGTAGGCTCATGTACAGGCTAACATGCAGGCTAACGTATAGGCTAACACATTGGCTAACATGTAGGCTAACATATTGACATGCAGACTAATGAAAAGGCTAACATACAGGTTAACATACAGACTAACATGTAGGCTAACAAACAGGTTAACATATAGGCTAAGATGTAGGCTAAGAGACAGGCTAACATGCAGGCTAGCATACATGCTAACATACAGGCTAAAATACTTGGACAAATTAAAACACAACAGTACAAAAACAAGACAAATTGTGACACAAAATGGCAAAAATTAGCGAAATTAAGACAGAAAACTACAAAAATGAGACAAGCTGAGGCCAAAACTCCAGAAAAAGACCGAAAATAACAGATTTTTTTAAAAAAAAATGAGGACATAAAACAACACAAAGGAGACATAGAATGGGAAAAATGAAACAAACTGAGGCCAAAACTAGTGAAAAAACATCTTGAACAGAGGCTTATTGACACGTCTCTGAACAAACTCCATCCTCTGTAGAGGTGGAACATTAAATACAGCTGAATGTCTTTAAGGAGGAGGAAGCTCATTAAAATGGGATCAATGCTGCTGACACTGAACTGGAATAAAAGCTGGACTGCAGTTAATCCTACAGGATCACTGACAGCAACACTGAGGGGAACCAGCAGGGGGCGCTCACTGCTGCCTGTTAAATATTACTGAGACTGGAGTCCAGGATCAGAGCCTCATATCAGGTTTATAGTTTTATACTGAGCCTGTTCAGAGTCCAGACCAAACACTGACTGATACTAAACACATCATTACTGCACTAAATGTCTCTCATGGACTCCACATACTTTTCATTCTTCAACTTTTCAACCAAACACAAACTTCTGTGAGGATTCTTCTCCCCACATTTCTCCTGACAGTAATCAAAGCTGTTCTCTTGGATTTCTTTCTGCTCTCTTTGACTCTTTATCAGTGTTTTCAGTCTGTTTCTGTCCTTTCAGACGGACTCTTGTGATCAGCTGATTTCTATTCTGTCTTTTGTGTCTGAATCAAAGAGAAGCAAAGTTCCACTCACTCAGCTTCTTCCTCTGCAGCTCTCTGCTGTGTGGACCAGGTCTGAGAGAAAATCCTCCTCTGTGTCTGCAGGCTGCCGTCACTCTGAGACACAAAGAGCAAAGATCAGCTGCTGCACCTTTAGATGACGTTAATATGAGACATGATGAAGCTGCAGCAGCTTCCTGGAAACAGCTGAGGACTAAGAAAGCTCCTCCTCTCTGACCACAGCCTCACTCTGGCCTTTATTTCTACACATTCACATGTTGATGAAGGAGCTGATCACATCATCATCTCAACCACTTTTATTGGGAAGAAAATCCAACAACTTCACTCTGATGCTGTGTAGAAAAATGACACTCTGTCCAACCATCAACTGGCTCCTGCTGATCAAACTACAGCTCCTGATCTGATCTTTCATTGTTTCCATCCTCTGAAGGATTGTTTGTCAGTAATAAAGTTGTTGTTCCACATCTCACAGATGTTTTGTTGGAACACATCAAAGTGCTCATCATGTTTCTGCTGATTGTGGAACATTAATAATGTCCAGATGTTATCAGCAGCTGCTTTTAGAGACTGAATCTGATTGGATTTGGCTCGTTTATCAAGTTGTGTAGAATATTTAGTTTGTCAGACATCCATGATGTGCAGGTGAAGAAGAAACGTCCGCTGACACTGACTTACTTCATAATAAGTTTATTCTAAAGAAGAGCAGCATGGATCAGACAGAGACTGTCTGGAAGGATTCAGCCAATAGGAACCTTGTAAACTCACATTCTGAGTTCACTTTTAGAGGTTTATGGTTGATTGTAAAACCTCAACCTGTGATCTTGTGTTGGTGACAGAACCCTGTGATAAAACAGTCCAATGTTCAAGGCCTGAAATAAGAGCAGCTCTCAGCAATAAAGTATCTGTACATCATTAACAGTCTCAGGTCATGAATGAGTGAAGCAGCTCTGATGGCTCTGAGCTTCTAGATGTGATAGAATCCACAGTAAAAATGGCGTGGGTCCATAGTGCAGCTGTTGGTCCAAATCCATGATAGTGAACAGTAATGAACCTGGAATGGTCCCAAAGAGAGGATCAGAGAACACCAAGATACCAAACTAAAGAGTTTAGATGGTCACCTCAAGGACTGAGCACTGGAACAAAGACAATAAGACGCCTTCTGACAAGGTTTCAGCGTTCATTCATTCATTTCAACCACAATGAGATTGGAAAGTTAAGGCCTGAACAGACGATACTTGGAAGTAAAAAGCTGAAGGTCTGATCAGCAGGACCCCTTTGATGGTTGGATGGAGTTTCATTAGTTTACAGAACATCAGAGTGAACTTATTGAATGTTTGTGTTTCTTCTGTTTCAGTGTTTTTGCAGCACATTTAGAACTAAAGTATTTATGTTTAAAAAGTTCCACAGAGCCCCTTAAAGACTGAATGTTCCAGGAAGGAAAACGCTACAAGAAGAGATTTTTAACTTTCCTCTAAGAAAAAGATTCTCCATTATTTTATTCCTCCACTTTCACCACTAAACATCCATTAATGATCAGGATTAAAGCCTTTAAATGCTGGATTTGACCTGGAGACACTGCTGGGGTTTTTACTAAATCATTTAAAAATGAGACCAAAACTACAGAAAAAAGACTGAAAATGACAGATTCAAAGAATTAGGACATAAAATGTTATAAAGGAGACATGAAATGTGAAAACTGAGAAGACAAAAAATGATGAAAATTTGAAAAATGATACAAAACATAAACGAGACCCAAAATGTCAAAAAAAATTCACAAATTAAAGACACAAAATGAGAAAAATTCAGACAAAATTAAAAAAAAAAATCGACAAATTAAGATAATGACGATAAAGAGACAAACTGAGGCCAAAACTACAAAAGAATGAAAATGACGGAAATTGAAAGAATTATGATATAAAACACAGATTACGACACAAAACTGTAAAAATGAGACAAATTAAGTCACAAAAGTTGAATGAACTGATCCATCTTCTGCTGTTTGATCTCATTTAGAATTCACAATCATATAAAATAGAGCTGTAGTCATTTAAAATGGAAATAAACACATTTTTAATCAGTTCAACCTTTAATTCATTGAACTCAGAAAACCATCCTTTAAAGCTGCTGTCAGGAGTTTGAATCACAGCGTCTCCCAAAACACTGTTGGTCCCTCCCTCTGATTTCCTTTATTTGTGCACGCGCTCAGTACATGAGAGAAGTGCCCGGAGTGCTGCAGCATCTCGCCTGTTTTGCTGTTTTCCACTCTTCTACATTTAGTACATTTAGTAAATAATAAAGGAATTACGTTAGAATGCTGTATTGAGTCTAACTTGTCCTAATACCAAAATAACATGAATCTGCTAGGACGAACGAGTAAAGTTTCAATATGTGATTACACTCGTGTATCCCTCTGGATGACGTTGTTTATCAAACTTAGTGCATTTACGCGTGTATATGTGTTACATTGTTTATTTATTTCTATCTAGAGTTCAGAATTGCATGACTCCTCTGACGAAGAGTATGTCCCAGACGCCCCAACATCTTCCTCCAGAGGTCGGGCATCTAAACGAAGCCGTCAGGCGGGCTATGGAGGCCGTGGTCGGGGAGCGACGCGAGCACCCCGAGCCAAAAAACGTCCTGCAGTCTCTTGGCCTGACAAGCCGTGGGATTGGTAACTTTTCTGGAAGTTGCTGATCCCTGATGCTCTCTCCTCCACGAGCAAAACAAATGTGCTCGCGGTTGCGTAGTGCGTAGCTCGCCCACCTCTGCATGGGCTTGCTTGCTGTGCGCGTAACCGTTGATTGACAGCATGACAAAGCTGAAGCTCGAACTTGATTGGTCGGCAGCGACCGGCGCTTTTTGGAATAACATGGGGGTCTATGAGAGGAAGGCGGAGCTCAGGAATAAATTTTCATATCGCGTTATACTAACTTTATATTATAGTATCGAACTAGACTAACACATTTAAGCTTTGTTAAAAAAAGATACATAAATTGAAAACAAACGGAAACTCCGGACAGCAGCTTTAATGTCTTCCCTTAAAATGAGCAGCATTTTAAAATAAAGCTGCAAAGTAAAAGTTTCACACTAAAGATGAATCACTGATGAACATTTAATGGCTTTAACTCAGTTATTATGAGGAAACAGAAATCCATTTCTAATATTTCTATCAAATATGTTTCTGTCTATAAAATATCCTGGACATCAATAAAAATGTCTGCAGAGTGAAATCTATGAGTCCATCTGCTTTTATTCATCATATTGATGTTTAAATGACGGGAAATCAAACTAAAGTTACAAAACAAAAGGGCAAACTGGATCGAGGAGGAAAACCACAAGCTGCTGTGTCCAAAAAGTCACAATAAAGCTCCAAAAGTGAGTCAGAACCAACGAAAGGAACCAGAAGGAGAACTCACAAGACTGGAGAGGAAAGCTGGAGGAAAAACAGAATCTGAATACGACTGAGGCAGACAGGAAGCAGAACCAAGAAGTGGAAGAAATCCAGGAGGAGAACAGCAGAGTCCACGGTTCTGATCCAGTAACAGAGTCCACGGTTCTGATCCAGTCAGGAGGTAGTAGGCTTGGTGGGACCAACAGAACCTATGAGGGAATGAGTTTAAACAGAGAACAGGTGATGCTGTGGACAGGTGAGCTGATTACTGCAATGAGACTCACCTGCAGGAATCAGCTCACCTGGAAGGAAAGGAAAAACGATCCTGTGATGGATTTTCTTCCATCATTTCTGATGTAGAAATGATGTGGAAGCCACAGGTTGTGGTGTCTGCTGGATGTGGAGCTCCTCTCCACTAACCCTGGTCGCTCTGTTGGAGAGAAGAGGATCAGACAGCAGGGGGCGTAGTTGTGATGGAGGCTTTAATAGCTGCAGCTGTTCCTGTATGGAGGTATTTCAGGTGCAAAATGTTTGAGCACCTGTAACATCAAATTTGTAGTTGTGTACATTGAATTTATATGTGTATCAGCAAATCTGATTTCCCACACTCTATGAGTTGTGTACTTGTAAAATAATTTTTTGTATGTGTCGATTTTTTTTCTTCCCACAAATACAACACAAAAATACACATTCACAAATCGTAATTACAGGTGCACAAATCACATTTACAGGTGCACAAATCACATTTACAGGTGCACAAATCATATTTACAGGTGCACAAATCCTTCTCTACAAGTCACATATTTCAACACTGACACGCTCACATTTTGCACCTATTGTTGCAGCACACTAAGTGCAAACATACTTGTGCACCTGTATTGTAAGAAGTGAAGTTGAGGTGAGAATTTGAATATGTGCAAATCTGAATGTGAACTTGTGCAATAAGTATGTGAAATAATTTACCACCAAAATACACAAATTGCTACTTACAACCACTCGAATCCTCCCCATGAGTCACACATTCTCTGTTTTCTACAGGTGCAAATCAGAAATCGTACTTCCGGTCCCGCTGAGATATTTGGTGCAAAACTACAAAACGAGCCGATCTGTGTATAAATTCTATGCTCTGAGATTGACAGACTTTTCGGCCAGTCAGGGAGACGCTTTGCCCGCCCAGCCAATCAGAGGTTTTTATTCCGTCTGAGGTCGCTTTACCGACTTCCGGGTGTGGAATTTCACGATGGAGAGAGTGTAGGCCAGGGGGTCGGCAAGTAGATGTTTGTAAACAATCGAACAGCGGGCCAACCTGCGGGCGGGTGCGCTCCGATTCCGCGAGCGGGGGGGGGGGGCTGGCGATACCGCGAGCAGCGGAGCTTCTACAGCTGGTCGCCGCTGCTTGGGACACACGTCTCTGATCACAGATGTATTAAAAATGACTCCCGAGACAAACACATGTTTTGTACACACTGTTGCTCAGTGAAATCTGGCTGGTACAACTGTGTCCGACCAGTAGAGCAAACGCGGAAATGCCCGGCAGCAGCCGACAACGCGAGTTTCGTGTTGTGGTGACGGACTGGCTTGGCTCTGTGCCAAATCAAATTTTCAAAATCATCTGACGGGCCAGTTTTGGCCCGCGGGCCGCCAGTTGCCGACCACTGGTGTAGGCTTTGATTTCAATATACTAAGAGGAATGGATAAGTTATTTGAGTCATTGGGAAATGCGCATTATAGAGATTAGAGCAGACCATCCGTCCAAAACAAGAACTCCCTACACTCTCTCCATCGTGAAATTCCACACCCGGAAGTCGATAAAGCGACCTCAGACGGAATAAAAACCTCTGATTGGCTGGGCGGGCAAAGCGTCTCCCTGACTGGCCGAAAAGTCTGTCAATCTCAGAGCATAGAATTTATACACAGATCGGCTCGTTTTGTAGTTTTGCACCAAATATCTCAGCGGTACCGGAAATACGATTTCGGATTTGCACTTGTAGAAAACAGAGAATGTGTGACTCATGGGGAGGATTCGAGTGGTTGTAAGTAGCAATTTGTGTATTTTGGTGGTAAATTATTTCACATACTTATTGCACAAGTTCACATTCAGATTTGCACATATTCAAATTCTCACCTCAACTTCACTTCTTACAATACAGGTGCACAAGTATGTTTGCACTTAGTGTGCTGCAACAATAGGTGCAAAATGTGAGCGTGTCAGTGTTGAAATATGTGACTTGTAGAGAAGGATTTGTGCACCTGTAAATATGATTTGTGCACCTGTAAATATGATTTGTACACCTGTAAATATGATTTGTACACCTGTAAATATGATTTGTGCACCTGTAAATGTGATTTGTGCACCTGTAAATATGATTTGTGCACCTGTAAATATGATTTGTACACCTGTAAATATGATTTGTGCACCTGTAAATGTCATTTGTGCACCTGTAAATGTGATTTGTGCACCTGTAAATATGATTTGTACACCTGTAAATATGATTTGTACACCTGTAAATATGATTTGTGCACCTGTAAATATGATTTGTGCACCTGTAAATGTGATTTGTGCACCTGTAAATATGATTTGTGCACCTGTAAATATGATTTGTGCACCTGTAATTACGATTTGTGAATGTGTATTTTTGTGTTGTATTTGTGGGAAGAAAAAAAAATCGACACATACAAAAAATTATTTTACAAGTACACAACTCATAGAGTGTGGGAAATCAGATTTGCTGATACACATATAAATTCAATGTACACAACTACAAATTTGATGTTACAGGTGCTCAAATATTTTGCACCTGAAATACCTCCATATTCCTGCATGTCCAACCTTCAACAGCAGCAAAACAAACAGAATCCTTGTGTTTGTCTGTGTTAACATTCACTGTGGACTGTTGATAAAGTGGCTGAGATGAAGCAAACATACATGTCACACATGCTGGAACACACTTCAAAACAGCAGCATTCTCCTTCCATTCATGGAGCAAAAACAAGCACTAAGCTCCACGTGCAGCTGCTAACCCTGAGGAAATGCTAGCATGTCCCAGTGCACAAACACAGAGCTAGCTGGGCTCATTTTAAAGACATGAAGGTTGAAGTGAAGCAGAGCTCCTGCAGCCACACTTTGGACAAAATGCAGGAAAAGAAAAAGAAAAGCTCTGAGCAGCACAACTTTGTGACGTCTACAAACGCTCCCTCAGAGCTGCTTTGACCCTCGTGTCGTCCTGAGGCTCAGATTGACCCGTTTGAAGTTTAAAATGTGGAGAAAAATAGAGATTTACACGGAGAAACTTCTGATGTCCACATTTAAACATTTCTGGTGGAAAAAAGAGAAATGTTCAAAATGTTTGTAAAGAACATTCACATAAAAATCAACCAAAATCCAGTAAATTCTCTGGATTTTGGTTGATTTTTATGTGAATGTTCTTAAAGAAAATATCAGAAGTTTTACTGATTAATATGGAATCACTTTAGATATTTTTAGGGTTTTTTGGAAGATTTTTACTCATTTTTCAGAAAATATTTACAAGAATTTTCTTGCCAAATTTGGGGGATTTTGTTTTATTTTTAAATAAAACTTTTAAGGAATTATTGGAATTTTCTTCCTGAAGATTTTTACACATTTTCACAAATTTGTTGAATTTTTTTGCCGAATTTTTGTATTTTCTTTTTTTTTTTGCTGAATTTGGTGATTTTTTGCTGAATTTTTGTCTTTTTTCAGAGCAGGAAACAATATTTGTGGTGAATGAAGACAACAGGAGGGTTAAAGTCAGACGATGGCGTTGGTTCTTCTGGAAGTAAATGTGAATTTTTCCAACATAAAGTGAGAGAAAACTCAGTAGATTGTGGTCAAAGAATGTGTCAGAAAGCCAAAGAATGAGAAAGACAGTTGATGAATGATATGAATGAGTGTTGTAAAATGAATGTGTTCTCTGAGAGGAAGAAAGAAGAAGTGATTGGGTTCCAATCTAAAGGAGATGAATTGGATTGGAATAAAGCACCAGGTGCATTTCTAGCATCCAGAGCTAAATGGATGGAAGATGGGAGAAAAACAGTTCCTATTTCAGTGGATTAGAGAGAAATGCAATCAGCCTCTAAATGTTGATGATCAAACTGGGAGCAATCCAGAAGAAAGAGCAGATGAAAGATTTAGATTCTATCAGCATTTACATTCAGCAGCTTTTTCTTTCAAAGTCAAAGCATTTCTTCCTCAGACTGACTTTAAAAGCATGTGTTTGGAGAGATTGATAGAGCTGGAATGAAAATGTCTTTGGGGAAATCAGCGGCTCCAGATGGACTTACAACCAACTTTGATCCGTTTTTCTGGGCTCATATTAGAGAAGGACTGTTTGAAGCATTCAAAGAAGCTTTCAATCAGGGAGTCACACTCATTTTAGTTCAGGTTCCACATTTAGCCCAGTTTGATCTCAAGTGGGCCGGAGCGCTTTTTACTACAAAAGTCAGATGAAAAAAGACACAAAATGAGACAAAAAGCAGACAAAATATTGTGAAAATGAGACAGAAAAGGACCAAAGAACAATCTAGTGTTTGACTTTGTGATCATGGTCTAGAAATGGTTTTAAATGGATCCTTTGACTCATTTCCAATCTGCAGTTCATGTCTTCTCTGGAATTTGGACACTTTGATGATGATTGATGGATTGTGCTCATTTGGTAGAGGATGCTGCTTTTACACTCTTTCTACATTCATTGAAAGCTTCTGACGAGCTTCAGCACCACTTTATTTGACATTCACTGCATTATTTTGGATGGAAAATTCATTCATATGCTCTCAGTGTTGTCCAGCAGAATTCCTTCAATGTGGAACTACTAGAAGATGAGATGTTAACAGGAGCAAACACCAAGGAGACCCATCAGTCCTCTGCTGTTTATTATTAGCTCTGGATATCAACCCTCCTGTTGGCTTCATTTACGCCACCAAAAAACAGGAAAAAAATCCAGAAATTCAGCAAAAAAATTCACCAAATTTATGGAAATGTGCAAAAACCTTCAGGAAGAAAATTCCAATAATTCCTTAAAAGTTTTATTTAAAAAACAAAATAAAATCCCTCTAATTTGGCAGGAAAATTCATGTAAATATTTTTCAAAAAATGAGTAAAAAACTTCCATAAAAATCCTAAAAATATCTAAAGTGATTCCATATTTATCAGTAAAACTTCTGATATTTTCTTTAAGAACATTCACATAAAAATCAACCAAAATCCAGAGAATTTACTGGATTTTGGTTGATTTTTATGTGAATCTTCTTTAGAAACATTTCTTCTTTTTCCACCAAAAAATGTTCAAAAATGTCCCAAAAATGTTCAAATGTGGACATCAGAAGTTTGACTGTGGAAATATTTATTATTTTCCACATTTTCAAACTTTAAAAGGACACGAGGGTTAAAATAGTGAAAGTCTAAAAGCATTTAATAAGGACACAGTCACAGATGATCCAACATTATTTTAAAGCTGTGTGTATTTTCCAGAAGCCTCAGGGTTTGATTGAAACTAAATGTGAGATCTGATCCATTCACCAGAAAACACAAAGTTTACTTCAGAATATTCCAGTAAAAATGAGCTGAAACATTTGGAGAAACTATCAGTAAAATCTGATGAACAGGGAAACTTCTAACATTCTGATTGGTGGAAATCAAATGTAAAATCCTTGAAGATCTGCTTCCAAAGGAATCTTTGATATTTGGTAGAATATTGAGGACAGAAATGGAAGGATTTCAGGATGGATTTATCCAGCAGATTCTTGATGTGTTTCACATGGATGGATGAAGAAAATCCAGCAGATTGACTGTGATGTGATTTGATGCTAAAAGGTGATGTGGTAAAATGAGTAGAGGAGGGGCTTTGAATGTCACTGATGGACAAACAATGAATGGTTCCATGAAATGACTTTAGAAAACAGGAACATTATCTGTGCTTTACCTTAGCGCCTCATCTTTGTCTCATTCTCTTTAACATGTCATTTCCATCCTTTAAATGATCCCATTTCCACATGCAGCTGTTCTTCTCCTGGAAAATGCTTTAGAAGCAGAACTTCAGTCCACACAAAGCTACAATGTGGAAGAACAGGAGGATTTGTACAGGAGGAAATGTGTCTTTGTGAAGGATTGGATGGAGAAAGGAACACATTGAATGGATGAAGATGTTCTAGTGATTTTCAAAGTAAACTGACTTCAGATTGCTGCTGGAAACAACATTCTCTGCTAATCAAAGCTGTTCCAGTGATCAAAGGAATGTTCCAGAATTCATGTGAACTCCTCATTCTAACACGCTGTTTATTGACAGAGAAACATTTTGACACGTTAAATGTTAGAACAACATTGTGAGATGATCAGGAACTAAAGAATGTTTTCCTCTTCCTGCTCAAAGAAAAGTTGGATCTCCAACATTTCCACAGACTGACTCTATCAAAGTCACAAGCAGATATTTGTCTTTTCCTTTCTGAGCTCAAATGAAAGAAGTTCATTTCTAAACTCTTTCTGATGTTTCTCCATGTAGAGAATGTTCCAGAAGGAGATTTCATGTGGAGAAGAACACATGCACATTGATGGAGAAGATGTGAACCTCCAGAACATCTGTTCTCCTCCTGAACTATTGTGAGGAGCTTTAGGGACACAATCATGAATGGTTGCTAACAAACAGGGCCGGCTCTCCCGATACGCGAATTAAGCGGCTGCTTAGGGCCCCGCCGCCACTAGGGGGCCCCCGAATTGACTGTGTCTGATGGTCTGACCCATAGACATATATACGGAGACGCCTCATTGACTGCGGCTGCCCACTCGAGCGATGTGCTTACAGCGCCGCCATCTTGGACCGGGGCCAGTCGAGGCAGCGGTGCATAGAAGTCTATGGAGGAGAGATTTACTGCTGAATCTAAAAGTGGAATTATTCGCCGAATTTTGAACCGATTGCCAAACTCTTTGATTTTTAGAGACATCACACGTGTAGCTACTATACAAGGTGCTCGGATATTTTTTACAATGCTGTTTTGCCACTCAACACTTAAGCTACACACTATCTTCCTCTGACTCCAGCATAGTTATTTAAAGATGCCGGACTTCTGTTCAGCCTACGGATGCTCTAATGAGCGCTGTAAGGAGACAAGAGCTCGTGGGATTACTTTTCACATGTAAGATGTATATAAGGAGTAATATATTGTTAGCAGGTTGTCATAGCTAGAGTGAAATAAACGCCGAAAAGACGGATAGAACCCCATCAGCTCCGTGTCTGGCTTCTACCCATGATCTAACAGCTCTCTACATCATCCTGTGTATTACACAGCTGATTACCGGTGAAATAACTAATCTGAGACAATTTTTTGTTTAAAATTCGATGTTATGAATCTAGCGTTCCTAGCAACTTACTGCAGTAATTGGTGGGTTAGAATACAGCATCTGATTGATCTAATAGCCCTGATTTATGATGGAACTATTTTTGTTGTAGACAATTCTTTATCTCTAGCTACTTTTCTCACATGTTTAAGCTTTCCCAAAGAACGTGATTTATACATGTGATATAATAGAAATAATTTTTTACAATGCTGGTTTTGCCATAGATATATAGATAGATACTGCTATTATTACTACTGTTAATAATAATAATTATTATTATTACTACTCTTAATATTATATCAATTATTACTATTATTACTGCTATTATTACTATTATTTTTATCATTATTATTACTGTTATTATTACTATTATATCACGTGTATAAATCACGTTCTTTGGGAAAGCTTAAACATGTGAGAAAAGTAGCTAGAGATAAAGAATTGTCTACAACAAAAATAGTTCCATCATAAATCAGGGCTATTAGATCAATCAGATGCTGTATTCTAACCCACCAATTACTGCAGTAAGTTGCTAGGAACGCTAGATTCATAACATCGAATTTCAAACAAAAAATTGTCTCAGATTAGTTATTTCACCGGTAAGCAGCTGTGTAATACACAGGATGATGTAGAGAGCTGTTAGATCATGGGTAGAAGCCAGACACGGAGCTGAGGGGTTCTGTCCGTCTTCTCGGCGTTTATTTCACTCTAGCTATGACAACCTGCTAACAATACATCTTACATGTGAAAAGTAACCCCACGAGCTCTTGTTTCCTTACAGCGCTCATTAGAGCATCCATAGGCTGAACACAAGTCCGGCATCTAAGTGTTGAGTGGCAAAACCAGCATTGTAAAAAAAATATCCGAGCACCTTGTATAGTAGCTACACGTGTGACGTTTCTAAAAATCAAACAGTTTGGCAATCGGTTCAAAATTCGGCGAATAATTCCACTTTTAGATTCAGCAGTACCTCTCTCCTCCATAGACTTCTATGCACCGCTGCCTCGGCTGGCCCCGGTCCAAGATGGCGGCGCTGTAAGCACGTCTCTCGACAGCCTATGAGGCGTCTATGTATATATGTCTATGGTCTGACCCACAGACTGCCATCTAACATTACTTGCTTCGGACTAACCTGGCAACCACCCAACACGCGTTGTAAGTTCAGTGTCGCTGATTGGGCGGCAGCCGCAGCCCCAGACATGTCAAGGCACTTTTTTCAGCCGTTACAACAGCTAAACCCGTTATTAGCATCCAGTAACGTGTTTTCCCGAGCCGTCTTTGAATGCACCATGAGCGCATGCTAACGCAGGTGTTCCACAGCAGACGTGCTGCTGTGCTGAGCAGTGCTGAACGTGCGTCTGGAGTAATGTTTAGCAAACCAGCCAGAGCCAGCAAGAAGCAAAAAACTTTACACAGTTTTTTCCAAACAAACCGTGTAAGTTGTGTGACCTTGTTGGATTTAAACAATGTTAGACTTGTTAGCTAAATGATGACAAGGTAAAACGTGGCAATATATCAATATGTTAAGCTAGTTAACAATAATTTAAATGTGGTTGCCTCTGTTACATTACTGCTAATTAGTTTATTCTTGGAATAAACCCAGTCCTCTTTCATTTCTGGGCAGAAGATGTGCTCACAATTGCTCTCCATGTATTGAAGTCTTTTGGTCCCAAAAGAGGAGAGTCAGGGAGGAGAAAAAAGAATAGGCTATCTATGGTATAAATTTACAACTATTTTTACTCCTTCTCTTTCAAATTCTATCTCAGAATTTTGATTTTCAGATTTTTTAATGATTATTTCCATAACAAAGAGCAGAGTCAGGCAGGAGATGGACCAGAGGCAGTAATGTGACCATGCAGGGTCTGCAGAGGTGAAAAAAATATATAAGTGGCTGAGAAAAAAATATGTATCTATGGGTTAAAGTGATTTTGAGGTTAAATTCTACTGCAATTTTTACTCTTCCTAATGCTATTTCAGAATGTTTCTTACCACATTTTTTATGTTTATTGCCATAACAGAAAGAGCAGAGTCAGGGAGGAGATGGATCAGAGGCCAGCAGCAGTCAGTTGGTGACTCCATGCTTTGTGCGTAAGTTAAGCTACTGTGACATCACGGCACCGTTTCAAACTTGATCGATTACTCTGGTCTGGAGAAGCCACAGATGGAAAAGCAGTAGCACTAGAGATGGCATCATGGCTCCAAAAAGGAAGTTCAGGAGTGGGCTGAATATTTGCTGTTAATCATGTGCATGTGTGTTTTAACCCAATTACAAGCTGTGCACGTGATTTGGTAGTTGCCCTGTGCATGTTTTGGGGCCACAAAAAAAATCTTGCTTAGGGCCACCAAAGTCCTAGGGCCGGCCCTGAACTGTTGCTAAATGAACAGATTAGGCATTTTAAAATAATACCAACATGCTACATATCAAGCAAACACTGAAAAAACTACAGTGTATACTGATAATTTAACATGAAATGGAAACTCTGGCCAACATGTAAATATATCTAGTTTTTAGTTTGCTGGCAAACACCACTGAGCATGTTACAAATGACAAACATGAAAATGGCCAGTGTTGCTGGTAAAAAGATCAGTGGGTTAATTTGGGGCTGAGAAACAAAACCTATGGGGAAAAGATCGGTCAAAGCTTTAACAACAATGAGGGATATTCCTCAAGTCAGAGTGGATCAACAACAGCACAGAGATCACACAGCTCTGTTCATCACACTGTCCAAACTCTGACATGGAACAGTCAAGTAGAAAAGCCCTAGAACAACATGCAATAATAAAAGACATGTGAGAAGAAACACAGCTGGATTATGAGGTCACAGCTCCTGGAATGGCTTTGGGGATTCTCCTAAACTATTACAGTCCAGAGGGAAGTCTGGAAAATGTCATAGATGTCACCAAAAGAAGAACAAGAAGAACATGGTGGTCTCTGCTGTGGTGTCTTTGCTGAAGCTAAAGTCCCTGCAGCACTCGGCAGTTATGGCAGACGCTCACATTCTTCTGAACCAACAAATCACACGTGGATGCCTGCTCCAGTATGACAGGGTCTTTATGAAATAACGCTCCTTTGGGGGCATTCCCTGACACACAGCGGAACTGTCCAGACCCAAAAGCAGGTTGACGAGCTCCGTCACTGAGGTCAGGCTGCTGGTGGGGAGCAGTGACCTGATAGAAGAAGTCCAGGTGGATCAGCACCATGGTGGAGCAGCATCATGTTGGACTGCTTCCAACACTGGATGAGCTGCAGCTGAGGGCCTTCCACCGTTTAGCGTAGCATAAGACTGGCAGAACAGAGGAGTGTAAAGACTGCAGGAGCTTGGTAAGCTGGTTTTCCATGTCTGCTCCACCTCCAGTTATCAGCTAAACTGAAGATCTGTGGAACCTGCAGACACCCGGAGAATGACAGCACATCAACGTGGGATTGTCTGTGGTTGTCGGGACAACACGACACGACAAAGAACGACTCTCACCGTTGGAAAGTCTTCTTCAAGTAGCTTTAGAGCATCTCTGCCTGTGTGTGCATTCCTTCTGCTTTACTGGTCCTGAAGTCTGAAATACTCACTGCAGCACCACATATACATCAAATAATGTGCTTTATCTCCAGCATAAAGAAGCCACAGTATTTATATGAGCTTCAGAATTCTACTTTCTCATTATTGTCTGTTGAAGTAGCGTTTTATAGACTTTTACAACACATTTTGTGAACGTTTCACGTTTGCAGTCTTATTTATTTGTTGAATTTGTTTCTTTTATTGACTTGATTTGACTTTTATTTTACTGTAAAGCGCTCTGTGACTTTGTCTGCTCCACAAATAATGATTTTTTTTGTTATTATTCAGTTTTTCTCTGCTGTCTTTGGCTCTCAGCTCACAGATATGTGGTTTGATGTTCTGTCATTTTCACATGAAGTCTGAGGCTTTTTATGGATTTAAAGGGCAACAGTGAAAAGGATCAAAAGGGCCACATTTTACAAATAATCACTTCCAATGAGATGAATTTAGCTTTCACAAATGTTGTGTTTAAATATAAATGAGGTGGTGTATTATCTGTATGGATGTAAAAAGATGTGAATATTTGATAAAACACACTTTGTTTGTTTGCATGTTTGAGCCAAAAGCTTTACGGTGACAATTTGGTTTTAATCGCTCAGAAAAAAGACGTTTAAAAGGCAAACAATGTTTTATAAATGAGGCTATGAACAATATATGAAAGAAAGAATAAAAAGTGACGTGTGCCAAAGCAAAGATTTCTTCCTCAGAGTTGGAGGAAAAATTAATTTAGAGAAAAATATGAATCATCCCTGAAATACAGCAACACAAATAAAAAAACAAAAATGTAAATGATTTTTTCTCCACTAGCCTGAAAAAAACACGTTGCATTAACACACAAATGAAGCATCTTGTTCCTGAATGTCGATCATCTGAATCACAGTCTTTCACTGATTTATTCATTATTTATTACTAGTTTTTAAAGACAAACAGATCCCACTGAAGGAACGACATGGACTAAAAACTAACTCCTTTGGATGAAATAAAGTTTGATTTGATATTTTTCTAGAACAAAAATCTGAATCTTTGATGAAACCAACTTAAAAATTCATCTGATAGTTTGTTTACTGTCAACAACCAGAAACAACAACAAATAAACATGTTTTAGGCTAATTTCCCCGTTATGGGTTGAATTAAAGTTTGTCTGATCTTATAAAATGTTCTATAAGAAAAACTTTTTAAAAATGCCTCAAAATGTCACATTAACACACAAATGAAGCATCTTGTTACTGAATTTCCTTTGACTCTTTATTCTTCTTCTTTAGATTTATTTATTAGCTTTAAAAGTTTGATTCCTTTACAATAACCCTCATTAATGAAATGAAACCCCTGCTGTAAAAACTGTTCAAATATCTCCAATTATCTGTGAAATAAAGATATTAAAGTTTGTTCTCTCTGTCGGTCCAACAACAACAAATAAACAACAATTAAGACGGTTGATTTTTGGACAGAAAACAGCACTGATTCTCCTGACACTCCTTTAACATCACGTCTGAAACTCTACTTTGAAGGTGATTCTTTTAGAAAATGAGGACTTTTATTGCTCAGAATGATTAAAGCTGAAGCTGTGAGTGAGCTGTGTGCTCCGTACCGTGTCGTCTTTGTCTCTGTCTCGGTCTTGGTCTTGGTCTTGGTCTTGGTCTTGGTCTCCGTCTTGGTCTTGGTCTCCGTCTTGGTCTTGGTCTCCGTCTTGGTCTTGGTCTTGGTCTCCGTCTTGGTCTTGGTCTTGGTCTCCGTCTTGGTCTTGGTCTTGGTCTCCGTCTTGGTCTTGGTCTTGGTCTCCGTCTTGGTCTTGGTCTTGCTCTTCGTCTCCGTCTCCGTCTCCGTCTCCGCCTCGGTCTTGGTCTCCGTCTTGGTCTCCGTCTTGGTCTTTGTCTCCGTCTCCGTCTCCGTCTCGGTCTTGGTCTTGGTCGTCGTCTCTGTCTTTGTCTCCGTCTCCGTCTTGGTCTTGGTCTTGGTCGGACAGAACCAGCGTCATGTCGCCGGTCAGCTCCGTCTCTGAACACTTCCAGTCTTTGGTTGTTCGGCTCGTCTGCATCACGTGAAAACAGACAAAGAAAACACGATAGAAGTTCTGACTGTAGCTCAAACTGAAGGAAGAGGAAACAGAAAGATGTTTTTAACGTACCTGAGTGGGACGACTGAGAGGCGACGTTAAAACCGTCGACTTGATCAGCGTTTCCAAGCTGTAGGTGTCAAAATTACATCATAATAATTATTACAATAATAAAAACAATAAAAGACTTTAGTTCTACAGCACCTTTAAAGCTGGCATTAAAACATCAGATAAACCAATAAAGGAAATAAAACATGAGAAAAAAATGTTTTTAAAAATCAGAGAAAAGTCCAACAGAAGTTCTAACTGAATGCGATCACTCCCTAGTTTACCTGCTGACCTAAAATTTAAACCTCTGAGTCCTCAAACTGCCGGCAGGTTGTCTTTAAAAATCTGCTAGAATCAAACTCAGGCTTGGTGGTCTCAATAATTCACATTAACAGCTTCTAATGATTCACTACACAATGTTTGTGGACATTTTAATACTGAAAACATTTTATTTCTATTTCTGGAAACGTTAGTCACAGGTTTTGACAATTTAATAATATCTTTGGATAATTTAATAATATTTCAAAGCATGACTATTTAATGGGGCTGCTCAGTGGGGTAGTGGTTAGCACTGTCGCCTTGCAGCAAGAAGATCCCCGGTTCAAATCCCAGCCTGGGATGTTTCTGCATGGAGTTTGCATGTTCTCCCTGTGCATGCGTGGGTTTTCTCCGGGTACTCCGGCTTCCTCCCACAGTCCAAAAACATGCTGAGGTTAATTGGTTACTCTAAATTGTCCGTAGGTGTGAATGTGAGTGTGATTGTGTGTCTGTATATGTAGCCCTGTGACAGACTGGTGACCTGTCCAGGGTGTCCCCTGCCTTCACCAGAGTCAGCTGGGATAGACTCCAGCACCCCCCATGACCCTAGTGAGGATAAAGAGGTGGATGGACTATTTAATGCCATTTTAAATCTGTTCAACAGAGCAGCAGGAGGAGCTGCTACATGTGGAAAAACTGCATTTTCATTGATTACCTGCTGATGTTTATTTCATTGATGAGGCCCAGCTGTCCTGAGAGCACAACACGAAGCCGGAGTTCCTGCAGGAGTCCAGCTGGTCCTGGGTCAGCCGGGTGACGTGAACTTCAGCTCTGGCACCGGTCGACGGGAAGACGGGAGATTTACGGAGCTGGAGCTCTGGAGGAAACCAATCAGAACTTAATGCTGCTCCCTTCAAAGTCACAAATATGAACAGAATGAATAGAAAAGCATAAAACAATATGACCTGAAAGTATAACCACATGTAGAAAACATTTACCAAAAATAAGTAGAAAAATATGACCTAAAAATGTAAACAAAAAATAAAAATGTTTCCTACAAATATGTAGAAAAATACGTCCTAAAAATACAAATATAAATATAAAAATATGTCTTAAAAATATAAACATAAGTACAAAAACATGTCCTAAAAATATATAAAAATAAGTACAAAAATTAATTATAAGTAGAAAAATATGCACTAAAAATATATAAAAACTAAGCAGAAAATGTCCTAAAAATTTAAATGCAAATAGAAAAATATGATCTGAAAATATAAACAGAAAAACATGTCCTAAAAATATACACAAAAATAGAAAAATATGGCCTAAAATATATAGAAAATAAGTAGAAATATATGCCATAAATAACAAAAAACAAAGTAGAAAAGTATGCCCTACAAATATAAATATCAAAATATGTCTGAAAAATATAAACACAAGTACAAAAATACGTCCTAAAAATACACAAAAATAAATACAAAAATGAGTTCTAAGCAGAAAAATATGAACTAAAAATGTCTAAAATAAGTACAAAAACGTGATAAATAGAAAACACCTTTACATTATTGCTCTTTGCTACAGATTGTTTATTTTTTAGCCTACTAGTACATTTATGCTGGTGAACAAGAGCCTATAGGCTGTACTGGGACCATGGAAAAAGGGCCGAGAAAGTGAATTTCATTCCTCTCACATGGATCTACATGAACTCTGCTTTATAAACTAGTGTCATTAATCACAGCTAAAGTTATAGGGGGATACAAATGATTTCAGCCTCATTGTCTGCACCTGCCAGAAAATGTACCCCCCCCCCCATATATTCCTCAGGTGATGTGCTGACATCATGTGGTTTATTCTGCAGACATTTCTCATCATGTACAACCTGTGTGTTCACATGTCCATTAGCCTATAGAGGGGGTACATTAGGAGCAGACAATGAGGCTGAAATAATGTGCATCTCCTATAACTTTAGCTGTGATTAATGACACTAGTTCTAATTCACAGGTTTTGCTGGGTGTAGTGACGATCAAACTAGAAGAGTGACAGAGGTAAAAACAGAGCTCTGTGTGACACGCTGGAAGAAAGAAAACATGAAGCCGTACTACAAAAATACTGTTTATTCTTGGCTTTCATAAAAACATACACTTCATCGCGGTCATCAGAAATGTGGCACCCTGCCTTTCCCTCTCTGCAGCAAACAGACACTCAGGTCAGTGCAGGTGATCCATATGAAGCAATCACTCAGCCACAGTCACACTCCAGCAGCCCATGCAGATCCACCACTCCCAGTGACACGTGGGAACATCCCTGCCTCTACAGTTGTATCCCCTGAAGTAACAGTGGCCCAGCTTTATGAACAGAGTAAATGAAGAATGCTGCAGGTCTACACATGCTGCAAGGCAAAGGGTTTACTGCTTATTTCTGATGAGTCATCTGACTCAGAGCCCAGAAATCAGAGGCCAAAAAAGGTCATGTTTTCATTCCTTTTAATTCTTATTGTGACAGATTTGTGAACAGTTAAACAACCCGTCAATCACAGCCATCATTTGCTGATCTGTGCACGTCTTTGCAGAGACGATCCCCAAAGAGTGGGCCTCCAAGAAGACCACCAGAACCCAGTGGGTCAGCAGGTAAACAATGACAACATGTGTTATACAGTATTAATGCTGCAAAAGCTGCTTTGGTAAGTTGGTAATGGTTTGTTTCTCATATCGTTACCTACAGAGAGCTGAACCAAAGGTCGATTTGGGACAAACGTCAGATCAGTTTAGTGAGGAAATTCTGACGTTAAGTGATGGCTCAGATTCCCTCTTTTTTGAAGACTCTGACATTAACTTTGGAGCCAGCGGTGGGGATGACGATGGCGACACCACCCTTCCCTGGAATCCTCCTGATGACCCTCAGCAGGTAGAGTACAGATCTAAGTTACAACAGTGGAGCAAAATGTTACTGCAGTCACTGTTTCCTTTCAAATGTGTCACAAATATTGTGTACTCAAACCTACAGAAAGAGTTACAAACGGTCACTCATCTATTCTAACTCAAAGCTGATGTTTTCAGATGACTTTTTCATGGGGGTGCAAATGATCGAGTAATTCATTCATCGATAGTTGGTTCATCTTATCAATCGATGATCGATTAATTGATAAGCTCCAGTTTTTCTGAGAAGCTGAATTTGCCTCTGAATCAACAAGTTCCTTTCTACACAAATGCTTTATCTTTCTTATGAAAGACAAAATACAACTCATATTCCTTAATAAAGATTTGTTCTGAACAGCAGGGAACTTTAAGGTGACTTGAAACATGAAAATAAATCAGTGAACTGTCTGTTAGACATTCAATCATAAAATCAAACGTATAGATAACAAAATAATATTAGAATGACAACATATGCCAAGGAGCCAGATGTATCCAATATGGGAGGTAAATGAAGTGGAATCAGAAGCAGGAAAATAGAATCAGGAAAAAGCAGCATTGGGGTAGACAGGTGTTTGGAGCTCAGCCGTCCAATGGACCATGGGTGGAAAGTGTTCCTCAGCCTGTTTGTCCTGCTTTGGAAGGATCCAGTCTCTTCCCTGATGGCAGCAGGATGAACAGCTGCTGTCTGCCCTCATCTTTATACAGCATCTTTTGCTTTGCTTTTATCAAGTCAGAACAGCAACAAGGAAAAGAAATGTGTGTTTTCTGTCTGCAGTGTAAATGAGGTAAGCATGAATAAAGCCAGTGAAACGATCAGATGTGGAATGTTTTTATTGACTGGATCAATGTGAAGAGACAACCCAGCATTTTAATGTCATGTTTTAGCAACATACAAACAATCCTCTTTTCCTCCAACAACACCACTGGGTGACAATAAGAAAATGAAACAACACGCATCACATAAAACAGCTGGAAATGAAGCGACTACATGAACTGTGGAAAATGTAACTACAGCAGAAGTGATGGTAAAAAACATCCAAAACTAGCTCCCAAGGAAGGACTGCTGACTTGAAGGGCTACAATGATCCTAAATGAAGCTTTGAATGTGTAGGAAATAAAGCAACACAAACTTTGGTGTGGTTACAGAGCAGCTAGAGCCACGGAATACAAAAGTTTGCTCATCTTAGTAACACGTCTGCTGTGAAGTCAGCTCTTCATCACTACATACTGTCTGGACTCCCATACTGGACTTGTACTCAGTGTGCTAATGTCCAACAGTGAAGTCTCAGAACCTTTCTATGAGACAGACTAATGTTAGACTGTCAAATTACAATCAGTACAGTGCAAAACAAGCGTAATGAATGATTGATTTTCAAGGAAAAATATCTAATTAGCTGCAGCACATATGTAGGCTTTCTAAATAATTTTCTGTGTTGGTGACAAAGGCTTGGAGTGTGATCTGGGCACAGAGCACTGAGACGTGTTGAAGATGCCGTTTCCAAACAGCCACATATTTGCATGGATGTAAGAAGAACGACTAAGGGCTTTGCATTGGAACGATAAGAACTTGAGTTAGTGCTCTAGCTGACATGCTGCTGTTCAGAGACACACTGGCCACTGGAACAGTCGGTGGCTTCAAGAGAAAAGACAAAAACATTCAGAGTCAAACGCCACACAAAATCTGTGCTAAAACTATTTCTGTTAATGTGAACAAAGTCCAACATAAAATGCTAAAACTGCATGAAATTTCAAGTCACACAAATTAAACTTGCACCACAAAAACTATGAATGGGGGTTAAGCAGACAGTATTTAAGTGTGACTGTGCGTGTCTGTCTGCTTGTGTTTACACATGACCAATGCACAAGCAGCATCTTGGAGGCAGACAGGCAGCGCTGCAAACTTGTTTCCAGCTGAACTTCCATCTGGATTGCTGCATTGATCTGGTCTTGCTGCCGTTTTTCTCAGTGATCTCCCCTGCACTCTGAGTGTCCAGCCAGCATTACAAAGTCCACTCCAGCACCTGAGAGGCACACAAAGATAGCCCAACAGACACTGACAAGCCTGTTTGAACAGAAAGCAGTTTGAAAATGTACATGAGGAATGGCTGCTATTATTTGCTGAATGCAATAATGTGGACATTGTTCTTTTGTGTTTTCTTTAAAGGCTTTTCACCTCACCCTATCACCTAAACGTATCAACGACGGATACACGATATACTGGAGATGGCATCGGCCGATATCAGGGTTTCCCCGTATATCGGTATCAGACCGATGAGAAAAATTAGCCAATGTGAAAAACCGATGATTTTCTCCATCATTAGTGCCTTCATCTCTCTCTCTCTCTCTCTCTCTCTCTCTCGACCACGCCGAGTTTGTTTGAGTTGCACAGAAGTGAGTTAAGTCATGCAGCAAAGCATTGTGGGAAGATTGGTTACATGTAAACAGGAAGACATGTCTGCAGTCTGGGAGTATTACACTTTGTCCAAGGAAGATGCACGAATTGCAAAATGCAATACACCCCCCCGTCATGGCGGACGGAACAGCAGACGAAGAGTTGGTCACGAGAAAAGGGCCTCATGTTCCATCGATTCTATGGAAGTGGTTCAGCTTTGACCAGACTGACACAGAGCAAACTACAGTCATGTGCAAGGTTTGCAAAAGTGCTGTGAAAACCAAGAGTAGCTAACCTCTTGTGAACCCTCTAATATTCTGTTTTATCTTTTTTATTTAATTCTATTTAATTTAATTTTAATTTATTGTAGTTAATTTAATTTTACCTTCTGTTTCTACCCTCTAATATTCTGTTTTATCTTATTTTAATTTATTGTAGTTAATTTAATTTTACCTTCTGTTTCTACCCTCTAATATTCTGTTTTATCTTATTTTTATTTAATTCTATTTAATTTAATTTTAATTTATTGTAATTAATTTAATTTTACCTTCTGTTTTTATCCTCTAATATTCTATTTTATCTTATTTTAATTTATTGTAGCTGATTTAATTTTACCTTCTGTTTCTACCCTCTAATATTCTGTTTTATCTTATTTTTATTTAATTCTATTTAATTTAATTTTAATTTATTGTAGCTGATTTAATTTACCTTCTGTTTCTACCCTCTAATATTCTGTTTTAGCTTATTTATTTAATTCTATTTAATTTAATTTTAATTTATTGTAGTTAATTTAATTTTACCTTCTGTTTCTACCCTCTAATATTCTGTTTTATCTTATTTATTTAATTCTATTTTATCTTATTTTAATTTATTGTAGTTAATTTAATTTTACCTTCTGTTTCTACCCTCTAATATTCTGTTTTATCTTTTTATTTAATTCTATTTTATCTTATTTTAATTTATTGTAGTTAATTTAATTTTACCTTCTGTTTCTACCCTCTAATATTCTGTTTTATCTTATTTTTATTTAACTTTATTTTATCTTATTTTAATTTATTGTAGTTAATTTAATTTTACCTTCTGTTTCTACCCTCTAATATTCTGTTTTATCTTATTTTTATTTAACTTTATTTTATCTTATTTTAATTTATTGTAGTTAATTTAATTTTACCTTCTGTTTCTACCCTCTAATATTCTGTTTTATCTTATTTTTATTTAATTCTATTTTATCTTATTTTAATTTATTGTAGTTAATTTAATTTTACCTTCCGTTTCTACCCTCTAATATTCTATTTTATCTTATTTTAATTTATTGTAGTTAATTTAATTTTACCTTCCGTTTTATCCTCTAATATTCTATTTTATCTTATTTTAATTTATTGTAGTTAATTTAATTTTACCTTCTGTTTCTACCCTCTAATATTCTGTTTTATCTTATTTTCATTTAACTTTATTTTATCTTATTTTAATTTATTGTAGTTAATTTACTTTTACCTTCTGTTTCTACCCTCTAATATTCTATTTATCTTATTTTAATTTATTGTAGTTAATTTAATTTTACCTTCTGTTTCTACCCTCTAATATTCTGTTTTATCTTGTTTTCATTTAACTTTATTTTATCTTATTTTAATTTATTGTAGTTAATTTAATTTTACCTTCCGTTTTATCCTCTAATATTCTGTTTTATCTTATTTTTATTTAACTTTATTTTATCTTATTTTAATTTATTGTAGTTAATTTAATTTTACCTTCTGTTTCTACCCTCTAATATTCTGTTTTAGCTTATTTTTATTTAATTCTATTTAATTTTATTTTAATTTATTATAGTTAATTTAATTTTACCTTCCGTTTTATCCTCTAATATTCTGTTTTATCTTATTTTTATTTAACTTTATTTTATCTTATTTTAATTTATTGTAGTTAATTTAATTTTACCTTCTGTTTCTACCCTCTAATATTCTATTTTATCTTATTTTAATTTATTGTAGTTAATTTAATTTTACCTTCCGTTTCTACCCTCTAATATTCTATTTTATCTTATTTTAATTTATTGTAGTTAATTTAATTTTACCTTCTGTTTCTACCCTCTAATATTCTGTTTTATCTTATTTTTATTTAACTTTATTTTATCTTATTTTAATTTATTGTAGTAAATTTAATTTTACCTTCTGTTTCTACCCTCTAATATTCTGTTTTAGCTTATTTTTATTTAATTCTATTTAATTTTATTTTAATTTATTATAGTTAATTTAATTTTACCTTCCGTTTTATCCTCTAATATTCTGTTTTATCTTATTTTTATTTAACTTTATTTTATCTTATTTTAATTTATTGTAGTTAATTTAATTTTACCTTCTGTTTCTACCCTCTAATATTCTATTTTATCTTATTTTAATTTATTGTAGTTAATTTAATTTTACCTTCCGTTTCTACCCTCTAATATTCTGTTTTATCTTATTTTTATTTATTGTAGTTAATTTAATTTTACCTTCTGTTTCTACCCTCTAATATTCTGTTTTAGCTTATTTTTATTTAACTTTATTTTATCTTATTTTAATTTATTGTAGTTAATTTAATTTTACCTTCTGTTTCTACCCTCTAATATTCTGTTTTATCTTATTTTTATTTAACTTTATTTTATCTTATTTTCATTTATTGTAGCTGATTTAATTTTACCTTCTGTTTCTACCCTCTAATATTCTGTTTTATCTTATTTTTATTTAATTCTATTTAATTTTATTTTAATTTATTGTAGTTAATTTAATTTTACCTTCCGTTTTTATCCTCTAATATTCTATTTTATCTTATTTTAATTTATTGTAGTTAATTTAATTTTACCTTCTGTTTCTACCCTCTAATATTCTGTTTTATCTCATTGTTTGCCCCTTTATTGAACATCCATTATTATTACTATTATTATCCATCCACCTGCTTTTCTGCAGATTATTGGGCCCCTAACAGAAATGAACTGAAGCCGATCAGCTGATTGAGGAGCACCTGTGCAGGTGAGTGGGCGGAGTCTATATAAGGAGGTCGTTTGTTCAGGTCGCTCTCTGCTGTTTGGAGCTTTAGACGCATTGAAAGTTTGTTTTCTACTGAGATTTTAAAAATGTTCTGGTTTTAGTGGCTGCGTTTTGTTCTGTCTTATTTTTACTGCATGTGCAGCTTTTAGTCGTTCAGTGTGAAGACTTTTTTACAACTTACACTCATATTTTATTTCAAACTGGCGTTAGTTTTGTCGTTGTCACGGTCGGTGCTCCTCTGAAGTGACGTCTAATAATCTGAGTTAAATGTTTTTCAGCTGTGAAAGAAGGAAAAAGGCTGGAAATGAGAGAACGCGGTGCAGAACGAGGCCGATTTAAAATGTTTGATCTAAAGTAAGAATAAATCGTCAGCAGCTGCAGGAGCTTCGTTAAAGTGGAGGTTGGTGTGAAAAAGTTCCTCTGAGAAGAAATTGAGGCTCTAGTGTCACATTTAAGGAGGAACCTTGAGATGTTTAACAGAAAACACAGATGAAGGTTATTATTGCTGAAATACAACAAAAACTGTTGTATGTTGGGTTTATCTGAGCTATTTATGTTTGCATTTAAGGGTTTTTTCCCCCCTTGTCTAGGATTTCAGGAGCTTTTTAAGAGGAAAAGTCTGTTTTTGTGTTTAAAACGCTTAACTGTCTTGTTTAAAGTGAGAATAAGTCATCAGCAGCTGCCAGACGTTCGTTAAAGTGGAGGGTTGGAGTGAAAAAAGTGCAACAAGGTAAATAAAAATCCTCCTAAAGTAAAAGTACGTGGCAGCAAAACGCGGCTAAACTGCAGTAAAAGTCGTATCTGGTTTGAAATAATTCTGGATTAACAGTGAGTCCTCAGAGCGTCTGCAGCAGGTTTAAGCTATTTTTATATCAGTTTTATATTCAGGGACACCAGAAAAAAAGAAATGAATCTGTGTTCAGATTTTCCAGAATCTGATATTTGCACAGATGTTGGATCATTGTATTAAAATGAGTTAAATGTGTTGAAAAGTCTTTAATTGTGCTTTATTTTGACAATCCAAAGGTTTCTAGACGCGCTTGGTGGTCTCAATAATTCACATTAACAGCTTCTAATGATTCACTGCACAATATTTGTGGACATTTTAATACTGGAAACATTTTTTTGTTAAACTCTTTATTAAACAAACATACAAAATGATACACAGCAAAACACAGACTCCCCCCCCCCCCCCACCATATGCACACACATCCCACACTCATCATTCAGACCACCAGGCTGTATTTCATATTCAGAACCCTGTTCCTGTCAAAATCATCATCATTACCACGACCATTCATAGGATTAATGGGATTTAAAAAAGAAAAATAAAGAAATAAAGATTATAATGATGATAATAATAATGATAACAAAAGAATCATCACAACATCAGACGTTAATAACAACAATAACCATACCCAGCAATTAAGGAAATAAATAAAACAAACACAAACAAAAAAACAAAACAGAACTCCATCAAACAAGCTGAAAATGTTGCATCTCTGTATCAGTAAAGCAAATATTCCTTTTTTTCTGGTGTTCAGATCATTTATTTTGATTAGTAGCAATTATTCTTTCTAGATTATATTGATAGAAAATCTTATTTTTAAAATGTTTTAAAGATAAATCTGAAATATTTTGCCAACAGTCAAACTGTATTCACAAACAGTGGACAGTTATCCTGAAAAATACCAAGCATAATGTTCACAGGTGTAAGTTCAAAACTGAGAGCCAAAGACTTGAACCGAGTTTGAACAGACATCCAGAAGCTAACAGGGACAGAAATAAAACAAAAGCATCAGGTCCTCTTCTTCCCCTGACAAACCTGCAGCAGCTTTTTACTATTTTCCAGCTATAAAAGGCCTTTTTGTTGCAGTTATTTTATAAAAGATTTCAATTGAAATATTCTTGAATATGAGTCTGTTGAAGTTTTATAAACTGTTTTAAAGTCGTTTTTCCACCAAATTTGAACATTAAACTGGTCCTCCCAAAACAAACAGGGTCTGTGAGGAAAAAGAAAAGCTCCCATGTTTTGTAGATTCCATGTGTATATTATTTTATTCATCTTTCAGCCTGATAACCATTTTTGGCATCTGGTTTGTGGGAGGCAAACCAGATGCTTATTCTTCCCTCCTTTAGACAGTTTAGATTTCCACAGCTTGGGAATAGCAGAGACTAACTGATTCCATCTTAAATTATCTAATAAATTGTTGTATTTTTATTAAAACTAGAATAAGAAATGAAACTTCCAGATGTGTCCAAAAGATCATTGACAGAAATGATTCCGTTTTGAATGCATTCTTCCCACAGCAACGGTTTCTCTTCAATAGTTAGACTTGAGTTCATCCACAACAACTGTTTGGATTTCTGGAGGAGAATCTGGAGGATGGAACTGGAAATTCAACCATGCCTGGAGGACGTCCTCAGAAAAAGGGCAGAGATCCTCAGAATATTAACATGATCTGTTTTTATTTGATAGAAAGGGAAGAAATGATTTGAGAAAAAGGAAAAACTTGAATACAGTCTCCGGCTAACAAGACATTGTCTGTTGCTGTACATTTTAACGACCCATGAGGCTTTTAAAGAACGATCCATTGCTTGCACATTTTTTAGATTTAATCCTCCATTTTCATAAGAGTTGTATAAGTATTGCCTTTTCATTTTATCTGGCTTGTTATTCCACATAAATTTAAATATTTTTTGCTCAAGATTCTTAAAAAATTGGTTTTGTGTGACGGAAGAATGATCATGAAATAAACAAAGTGAGGAATTACTAAGGTGTTAACTAATGTGACTTTTCCTGGTAGAGTCAGTGAATTCCCTTTCCAAGGCTGTAATATTCTGTCAGCTTTTTGCATCTTTTTTTCATAATTATATTCAACAGTTTCACTGAAGTTTTCTGGAAGATGAACACCCAAAATATCCACTGATCCATTCCACCACTGAACAGGTTTTAGCCCTGAAATTTTAGAAAACTCATTTAAATGTGCAATAAGAGCTTCTAAAGACCTTTGGTTTGGTTGGATGGAAAAGTTGCATCATCTGCAGACATGGTCAACTTCATCTGCTGTCCATTTGGACACAAACCTAAAATATCTTCATTATTTCTTATTCTTAGAGCCAGAATCTCTGTACACATAATAAACAAATAAGGGGACAAAGGACAGCCCTTGTGTTAAAGAAAAGGCGTCTGATAAAAACCGTTATTTATAATTGGGCTGATAGGGTGGTTATAGAGAGCATCAAACCAACGTATAATGTCTTTACCAAAGTTCAAATATGACAGACATGGTGTAATAAATCTCCATTGTACCTTATCAAATGCCTTTTCAAAGTCGCCTATAAATAATCAACCTTTTTCCTGTCGTCTGTCATCAAAGTGTATCGAGCAGCTGTCTTAAGTTGTCACCAATAAATCTTCCCTTAATAAAACCAACCTGATCATTATTTATAATGCTACCAATTATTGTTTAATTCTCAATGCAGTACATTTAGAGAGGATCCGGGTATCACAGCAGAGCAGGGTCAAAGGTTTTTACAAACATTGGATCTTTATCATTCCATCAGGATTTGGTTTTAAAAGTAATGATAGCACTCCTTCTCTTTGGGAATCAGACAGTTTTCCTTGTTGGAATGAAAACTGAAATGATGTCAGCAAAGCTAATTTAATTTCAGATTATTTTTGTAAAACTCAACAGGAATACCATCTCTACCTGGTGACTTCCTGATGAGAATGAACTGATGGCTTCCAACAGTTCCTGCTCTGTTATGGTCCCTCACAGCTGAACTGTTGTGAATTAGAAAGCTTTAGACCGTTGTAATGTGGGAAAAACCGTGCAGTCACTCTATCCAAAGGCTCCAACTCATCATCTTTAGAACAGAAAGACTTGAAGGACTTTGTTTCTTCTTTCAGTACATCTTGTGGATTTGTTACTACGACATTCTCTTTATTCAAACGGATTATATTCTTTTTAACACAGTTTCTCTGATTTAGTCTGAATAAATGACTTGTACACTTTTCTCCCTTCTCCATCCAAACAGCATGTGACCGAGCAATCAGGCCATTCACCGCTCATAATAAAGATTCTACAATTCATCTTGCTTTCTTTTACTTAAAGTCTCAGTTTATAGATCATATTTCCTATCCAGTTCTATTTGCAGCTCATTTATTTCCTCACTTAGATCTCTTTCTTTTTTAGATCCATGTTTTGTCTGATTGAGTCCATCTTGATTGCATGCCCCCTAAAGGAGCATTTAAAGGCTTCCCAAATATTATTTGGATTCCATGAATTCACATTAAATTCAAGAAAATCTCTGATGAACTTTCTGGTAGAACCAAGGAAAGATTCATGTTGAAGAAGAGAAACATTGAACTTCCAGTAGCCCCGCCCCCTGACATATTGGAGATTGTTCATTGTAAAGTAACCAAACTGTGGTCCGGTTTCATTGATCCACCAACAGAACAGTTGCTTATTTTAGGAACTAATGAAACAGATGTAATAAAATAAGCAGTTCTGCTGGCTTGTTGACCTCTACACCATGTGTATCTAGTGGTGTCTGTATGCAACCATCTCCAGATGTCTACCAGGTCTAATGAAGCCACCATCTCCTGAATTTACCTCAACGCATGTGGATGATTATTGCATTTCTGATAACTACTGCCATCCTTCTTCATATCCAAAACTGTATTAAAATCTCCAGTAACAATGATCTGATCTACTTTAATGGACTTTAAACAAGTCCTCAGTTCACTAAAAACTACAGGCTCATCCTCATTAGGGGCGTATACATGACCTAAAATAATGTGTCAGTCATTTATTGTAACATCCATCACAGTCCATCTACCCTTATTATCTTTATGAAGGGAATGTATCATCCACATTGTTTTTAAACACAATCACAACTCCTCTGCTGTTACTAAGTCCATGACTAAAATATATACCCCCCCATTCAGATTTCCATTTCATTCATTTCCAACCTAGAGTGGGTTTCTAGCAAACAAAAACTGTGAATGTCATTTTGTCCTTCAACCATGTGAAGATTTCGTTCCTTTTTGAAATATTTGCTAAACCGTTACAATTAAATGCTGAGATTCCAACAGTTAGACGATCCATTACTCTTGTCATTTCATAATGATTTAAGTGATGACCCACAGAATAAAAAATGAGGACGGAATACAGCCGTTCCATCCACACACACACACACACACACACACACACACACACACACACACACACACACACACACACACACACACACACACACATCCCATCAGACACACCCCTAACCATCACAAAACCTGTTCATCCAAACCCAAACTGACAAAACCTCTAAAAAGTCAACCCACAATCCAACAAACCCCCCCATCCTTCTTTCAGCAACTAACCCCCCCCCATCTATTGTCACTAAAGTACTAAAAGCTAAAGAAAATGATCCTAAAACTAGATCAGCTTTCCCAGAACTATTCCACCCCTTAAAAAATAAAATACTAATAATTATAATATCATCCATAAAAAGAAAAACGTATAGAAACCAAAGGAAACAGACAAAATAAATACAATGAAACAAATACTTCCTTAAAAGAACACTGCTTACTTTTACACACAGGACTCCAAATGTGACACGGCGGCGCGTCTATGACGTCATCTCCACGCTGCCGTGTTTACATTGTGTGCATTGAAGCCCAAACTGATCTCATGCGCTCGTCTCTGCATTCAACCAATACGTAGTCTGGTCTCTGTACATCTGGACATCAGTGAACAACTTGTCGACCACCAGTCTAGTCTTTGTGTTATTCCTCCTGTTTGATAGGCTGTAGAATCCTCCGTCTTTTGACAATTTCCTGAGGGAACTGATCGCCAATGAAGAAGCCGGATCCTTTTAACTGTGGGGCCTTTTCCATGACAGCAACTTTTTGTTGGGTTTTCCTGTTAACCTTGTTTACTCCACAGAGAGTAATTCTAGGTCCTTTTTGGCTTCATAAATACTGAAAAATGACGGGCTGTTGTGCCTTTGGGTGCACAAATCGATCAGAGAAGGGATTCCACGTGTTTAGATTTCCCAGTAATAGTGAAAGAAGGAAACTGTGAAAATAAAGTCTGGAGAGTGGGATGGAAACCGACTTCATGGTTTCTGTGGCAGGTTAGTCCATGTATGTACTTTCATGTTATGATGTATGGGTGAATGACAGAAACAGTTTGATGTGATTTTAGGCAGTTGTGGTTATTTTGACTTTGACCATTTTCATGATGGAGATGTGTTCCTGGTGACTGTTGGATTCCTTTGAAGACGATTACAATCGGAGCTTCCAGGTTTACATCTCCTGTTTTCCTGTCCCGATTGAAAATATACCTCCAAAACCCCACCCACCGATGAGAGAGATGAAGAGAGATAGTTAAAGAGAGAGAAGGTAAAAAGAAAGAATAATGAAGGAGATGGGGGCACCAAAAGAATACAGCAGAATGCTGAAGCAAATTGTTTCGCATTGCTCAAATAAGTCTACATCAGTGTCCCTTCCCCTTTTGGTTTCTCCTGTCTTCATACACAAATCTGTCCTCTAAACTGTAAAAATAATCATTATTATTGATAAGCAGTCATCCTTTTTACTTTAGAACGATGACTAGAAAGCTTAGAATGTAAAAATCCAAATAAAACACAGCGCACGTTAAGCGCGTGCACACACAGTCACGGTGCATTAGTGCTGGCACAGTGAATGGAAACAAAATGGCGTCAAATCCTCAGTTGTCACCACTCTGATATACAGGCACTCCACAGAGCAGGGGGCGCTACTGACCTCTGCTGGACACAGGCGGTAACCACACTATTAGTATTAAACGGAAAGCTGGAGACAGTACAGATGAGCAGCACTTCCTGTTTCAACATAAAAGCACCGTGATTCTTTTATTTCAACAAATCTGCTAAAACGTGATTTTGTGAGACTCAGAATAATCTGCAGAATGAACCAAAATGTGTTTAACAACCGCTAGCTTGTCAGCTTGCTCTAATTATGTTTGTTGTCACTTTATTCACATCCAAACAAAAATAAAGACGACAGCTGATTTAGGGACCTTAGAAGTCCATGAGATATATCTGCAGACATCTTCCTTAAAAGTAAAACAAACTCATGTTTTTTATGTTCATTCTGATCATAAAGAACTTTGGATCTCACTCTGATCATGTCTTTACAGATTCCATCATCATTTATTGTAGAAACCATCACTTATTAATAAAAATAACTGGATATCATTAAAGTGTCAACGAAATAACCGTCTGAATTTAACACCAACCACAGCAGGCAGAGAATAGTGCTGTAACCCACAATACATAACAAGGATAAACGTTGTCTGAAGAAGAAAAAGCTGGGATTATCCAACATGGAAAATTAAATTCCACTCATCAACAAATAAGCAGAAAACATGAAGATCAAAGTGTGTTATTAGTCATTTATTGAATAAAAAAGAAAGTTAGAATAGTTTAAAAGCCACAGGCAGAGCAAATAAAAGTGGAGAAAGACGTATTAAAATCATTGATCTTGTTCAGGAAAAATCAACCACTGCAATGAAAATAAAAACTAAGTTAGACATTGATTACAGCACAAGATCTGTTCAAAGAATTTAGAGCATGGAAGGGTTCAAATACAGCACAATGTGAGGAAAGCTCCTTTAACGGCCAAACACAACATTTATAGAATGAAACAGGCTAAAAAATGTAGAATTTACAGAGTTCAATGTAATCTGGATAGTCCTGGTGGGTTTAAATTCTACTGGAATCATATCGATGCTGAAAACATTTTGATCCACAGATAGCTAGGGTTATGGGAGCTTTGATGGAAAAATACAATCTGATAGAATTTGTTGATGAAACCAGAAATTCAGAATCTGATAAAAAAAAACTGATGAAAAAACATTGAAGCACTTATTTATAGTAAAAATGAAAAATGGATCTATCAATAAGACATAAATGACAGAAGAGCACAGAATACTTTGGAAAGAGTGACACAGATGAAGGAAGTTCTCATTTCATCACTAGAACAGGACTTAAAGACTCACATCAGGATCAAGTGTGGCTGCACAAAAAGCTGATTTTCACTGGACAATAATGTGTGAAAGTCTGTCAGCAGTTTGGAGATTCACTGCTTCCTCTCTCATTTCACACTTTGTGCAGCTCAAATGCTTTTAGTTCCAGTGAGCGTCAGAGGAACACCACATCCTGATTTTCACTCTCAACATTTGACTGGAAAAAGACGCAAACACCACATTTGGCTCCTGGAAGAATCACAACTTCATCTTTGAAGAGGAACAAGTTTACAAGGAATCATTGAGAAGGATTTGACAAAGAAACACATTTAATCCATGAATGTGAAAACATGTTTGTGAGGGACAGAGTCATGGAGAGACTCAACCATCTGTTCAACACTGTTTCTGTACCAGGAGGAGACTCTGGAGACGAGACTCAGCACAGAGACACTGAGGAGGAACCAGAACTGGACCAGAACCCAAATCCAGGATAGAGAGGTTCAGTGAATGTGGTGTTGAAGGTGTGGAGGAGGATCAGAGAGTCAGAGGAGACTCTGTAGAAGGACAGAGTTCCAGCAGGAACGTCCACATAAACTGAAACTCTGTGAGAGACTGAGGAGGACCTGATGGATGTTTGACTGTTATTGTGAATGACAGAGTAACCATCATCAGAGCAGATCAGACTCCAGGACTGATCATTAAATCCAAACCAACAGTCATCACTGACTCCTTTCCTTCTGATTCCTCTGTAACTCACTGATATATAACCCTTCCTCTCCACTCCACCTCCCAGTAACAGCGACCAGTCAGACCAGTTCTACACAGCAGCTGATAACAGTCAAACCTGTCTGGATGATCAGGATACCTCTGATCCTCCTCACACATGTCACCTTCCTGTTGTTGTCAGACAGTCTGAGTTTCTGTTTACTGTGTTTGTGTCGACTGTGAGTTGACAGGAATCTGATGGAGAGAACAAACACAACACAGCTGCAGTTATTGATGGATCATGTGATCAGTATTAAAGCTTTGATGATGACCTCAGAGATGTGACACTTTGAAGATGCTTGAATGTGCTGCTTTGTTTCCATCAATCCATTCAAACACACTTACACTTCCTCAGACCTGGTGTCAACCATGGGACTCCAGCAGGCGTCACCCTGAAAGGAGGAGGACGGTCAGAGCAGCAGAGACTCTTTCAGCAGCACACATGGACGTTACATGGCTCTCACACTGTTCCACTGATAAAGGACCAGAGCGTTCATAGAGGTGACATCATTCTCCCAGACTGATACAAACTTCACTGGCGCCATGACTGACTGTACAACTTTAAATCATTTTCTACAATTGTGCAGCAAAACAGAACTTTCTTCTTTTCTTTTTCCTCTTTTTCAGTGATATCACTCTATGCTAGCCCATTGCCTTAAATCCCTTTGGAACATCTCATTTAATGAACTAGAACATCAGGTTATAGGTGTCGCTGAGCTGCCTTTCCTTTTTGTGTGTGTGCCAGAATATACATAGCTAGAAGCTTAGAAAGCTTTTTGCTTTATTTCTTCTTTTTTATGTCTTTTTCACTTGTCTCACTCAATGCTAGGGGACTGAGGAATAATGTAAAGCGTAAAGCTTTATTTTAATGTTAAACAGCTGAAAACTGATTTGGTTTTTTCCAAGAATCACACTCACTTATTAAAGATGTAAACTTGTGTAAAAATCAGTGGGAAACGACATGTGGTGATGACATGGACAGAACATTCTGCTGGGGGATCTTGTTTAAAGGGGAGTTTTCCTGGAAAATTGATGCACTCTGTGACAGTCAAGCTCATTTGATTTGTTTAATAGTAGACTGGAATGGCAAAGCAATGATTATTGTTCATTTGTACGCTTATAATTCTACATCAGAAAAGGATAAACTTATTCATACATTAGACTGTAAACTTGCAGCTCTAACTCAGACATTCCCTGAGGCTTACTTCATTGTAGGAGGTGATTTTAATGTGCTCATGAATGAGGTGATGATAGATGGCCTCCAGCTAAATGCTCACAGCCAAATGTTCACTTCAACTCTTTCATTGACAAGTATGATTGATGTGATGTATGGAGAGAGAAGTTTCCAAATACTTGGAGGAATAAAAATGGCTCCAGACAGTCTGGCCTGGATTACTGGCTGCTCTCTAAATCACTTTCTAAAGACAATATTCCAATCAATGTCCTACCCCCCCCATTAACTGACCATAGAGCCATCCTTAGATATTTACATCTCCTTCCAGGAATGGTTGACACCAAGCAATTCTCTGATTGGAAGATGAAGAGCTCTTTATTGAGGCATGACAATGTCAAACATCAACTTAGTACAATTATTCACTTTTATTGGTTAAATGCTCTGAAGGAAGGAAATGATGGAAAAAATTGGGAACTCCTTAAATTGAAATGGGTGGATTTTTAAGAAGATCTGGAAGTGAGTTAGCCAAATGTAGACGCCAAAATGAGGAGAAAGTAATCACAGATATAATGTCCTTGGCTAGCATTGCACCAGAAAATCTCTGACATGATGAAAAATGAAAATGAATTGAACTTCTAAACACTTTAGATGATATATAGAAGGTTAAAGCAGAGGCTGCTTTTGGTAGATCCAGACTGAAGTGGCTTGAACACGGTGAACAAATGACTTCCTGTTTCTTTAAAGTGGAAAAAACTCATGCTAAGTACAATGCCATGTCTCAACTGAACATTGATGGAGTTGTGACTGAAAGTAAGAGCAGTATTTCTGAGTTTTGCTCTCTTTATAAAACAAAGTCTGACAAAGATGCAATGGATAGACTGTTTAATGTGTTGATTTTACAAACTCTATAACGGAGGAAGAGCGGTTGATGTGTGACACCCCTCTCACACAACAACAAGTATTAGATGCAACTTCAGAGTAATAAGTCACCTGGAGTTGATGGATTGTTTCAGAATTCTAGATAGATTTTGCTGAACTTTTGGCCCCATTTCTGTTCAAAGTTTTCTGAAGGTATTAGTAAAGGGACTCTTCCAGCAAGTATGACACAAGGCTGGATGACTTTAATTCCTAAACCAAAAAAGGAGCCTCTCTTCATTGATAACTGGAGACCAGTTTCATTATTGAACAATGACTCTAAAGTTCTTGCTCTTGTTTTTGCTAAAAGATGTAAAAATGCTCTTAACTCTCTTATTGATGAGAATCAGTCTGGGTTTATGAGTAACAGGCATATTTTCAATAACATGAGGCTAGTTTTAGACCTCATAGACGATGCTGACCTTATTAGGGATGACAGTTTCATTTTAGTTGGAGACTTTCACAAAGCCTTTGATACAGTTGAACACTCCTTTATGTTTTCTGCTCTTAACAGCTTTGGTTTTGGGCCATACTTTTGCAGTGTGATGAAAACATTCTATGCTGGCGCCAATAGCTCGGTAAAACTGAGGAATGGCACAACTCAGAGATTTTGTTTGGAAAGAGGGCTAAGACAGGGCTGCCCTGTCTCAGTTTACCTCTTCCTGGTTGTTGCTCAAATGTTTTGTCATTTTGTCAAATTCTGTCAGTTGGAAGGCATCTCTATTGCTGCTAGAAGCAGACTTTGAAGTCAGTTGGCTGATGATACAGCCTTGTTTTTAAAGAATGCCCTACAGATAAAGCCTGCAATTAATGCAATCCACATGTTTTCTAAAGCATCAGGTTTGGACTTAAACCTAAATAAGTGTGAGCTATTCGCTCTCTAAAGTTCTGATATAACCTCAATTGATGATATACGAGTAAAGAGTAAGGTTAACTATTTAGGGATTACTGGAACTAAAAATCAGTGAGAGAGATGCCATCTCAACTTTGAGCCAAGGATTAAAAAGGTGCAGAATAAATGGAAGCTTTGGCTACAAAGAGACTTATCACTTAAAGGTGAACTCTTCTGTCAAAAGCTGAGGGAATTTCCAGACTTGTGTATGCCGCCTCCTCACTGGCACTGGACTGTAAAACTGTCACATTTATTGATAAGATGCTTGTTCATTTTCTGTGGAAAAACCGGACACACTAGATCAGAAAATCTGGAATTCTGAACAACTACAAAAATGGAGGCCTCCACTTTGTTGGTTTTTCAATTCTAAACAATGTTCTGAAGATCAAATGGTTCAAATCTTTCTTAAAAATGATGCATCTTTATAGAACTTTATTCCTAAATGTGTATTTCATCAAACTGGAGGACTCCCTTTTCTGTTGGTTTGTAGCTACCAAATAAACAAGATTCCCCTAAAATGATCCAGTTTTCACAAACAGGTTTTGTTGTCGTGGAAAACGGCCTACAAGCACAATTTCTCTCCACATCGGTATTATCTCTGGAATAATGGGGATATACTGCATCAAAATAAAAGCATCTTTCTCAATCGCTGCTTTAACAACAAAATGGACTTCGTCTCACAGCTTCTGACCCCTAGTGGCCATTTTATGAATGACACTGAATTCTGTGAAAAGTCTCCATTCCCTTCAACACTTGAAGAGTTTCCAAAGGTCATTAGCTCCATTCCAGCTGCTGTTGTGACTCTGTGCACTGCCTCCTCTCTTGCAGCAGATATACATGTTGTTAATCCATGTGACACTTATTGTGGCTAAATATGCTTTGGGACGGCAAAGAACAGCAACAGAGCTATACGTGCACTGTTCCAAAGAGAAACGACAACAAAACCTGATGTTATCCATGACTGGAACTCTTTTATTAATAATATCTCTGGTCTCAGGTTTGGCTTTTACCTCACAAGTTCATGTTAACAAAGTTAGGGACATTTATGTTAAAATCTTACATAAAATCTGTCCATAAAACATTCTATGACTAAGTTCAAACGTGATATAGATGTAAGATGTTCTTTTTGCTCTGAACAGCCAGAAACAGTTCCACATTTTTATTATTGTAGTTTCAGCAGAAAAATGTGGAAGGAAATTTAAAATTTTGTTCAGAAAAACTAAATCTGCAGATTGATTTGTTCTACAAACATCATTTTTGGAGTTTACACACAGGATGGATATGAAAAAGACAAGGCCTTTATCATCAGTCTCATATTAATATTAGTAAAATTTAACATTCATAAAGAAAAATTCAGTAATCAAAAGACAAATTATCTTGTCTTCTATAAAGAATCTGAATATTATTTAAAGTCAATAAATAAATATCTGATAACCAGAAAGCAATAAAAACTGTTTACATTTGTAAAAAATATAATTTGCTATAAATGTTGATATTTGTTCAGCTGTTTTTTTGTTTTTTGTTTCCTTTCTTTTCTTTCTTCTCTTCCTTCAAAGTGATTTTTGTTAACTCTGTCACTGTTTGTTTCAATATCATGTTGATGTTGGATGTTACATGTTAGAGTGTCTGTCTGTCTGTACCTCAGAGTGTCTGTCTGTCTGTACCTCAGAGTTTCCAGTCTACAGTGTGGATCCTCCACTTTCGCTCTCAGCATCTTCTCTCCTGAGTCTCCTGGATGGTTGTAGCTCAGGTCCAGCTCTCTCAGATTTGAGGTCTTCAAGCTCAGAGTTGAGGCCAGAGAAGCACAGCCTTCCTCTGTGACCAGACAGCCTGACAGCCTGCACACACAAAACAACACAAACCTGATGGACAACACTTGGATGGATGTTTCTCTCTCTCTTTTCTTCTTTGTCTTTCAGATACATTTTGCTGCACATTTCATGCGTCTCAAGCAAATCAACAATCTCAGCAATGATTAGTGGGATTTAATCATGTCAAAAATAAACCCTGACAAAGTCCTGCACAAGTTCAGTAAAAGCTCATTTGATGAATCCCATCAGCAGAAATGATTGTACTCAGGTTAGCTGTTTATCCACTGATAGAAATCACATCAGTTTCAAAGTGTGAGTCCTGACCTGAGAGCTTCCAGTTTACAGTGTGGACTCTCCAGTCCAGCAGAAAGACTCTCCACTCCTGAATCCTGCAGGTTGTTGTTAGTCAGGTCCAGCTCTGTCACACTGGAGGACTGGGAGCTGAGGACTGAGGACAGAGCTCCACAGCTTCTCTCTGACAGATTACAGTTATTAAGTCTGAAGAGACAAAGACCAGAAAAGAAGTAAAACATTAAGTTCACTATTTTCTGTCCTGTTGAAAAGACAGCAGTGAATTTAACAACAAATACATCCCACTATGTCCAGAATACAGCAGCACTGAGGACAGTCCTCTGAAATATTATTTTAATTATTTATTTTCAAATATACAGAACCAACCAACAGATACCCCTTTCTTCCCCCCCCTCTCTCCCACAAAGCAGGTTAGGAAAGGAAAAAAACAAACAAAAAGGTAGAAGGGAAAAACAACAACAATAACAAAAAACATCAGTAAGACACATTTTTGTGGACATCTATAACTGTGATCACATTTTAAAATAATATGGAGATAAATAGACAAAGACCATCAAAATAACTGAGGGGTCATGAGGGTCCTCCACATTGTGTAATGTGATCAAGAAACGGTTGCCATATCTGATGGAATCTATCTGGTTTCCCAGCAATCTCAAATTGAATCTTCCCTCAATGCAATGTACTCAAAAACTCTGTGAGCCAAGATTCAAAACTAGGAGACATCTCCTTGTTCCATACTTTGACAATCATCTTCTTAGCTATGACCATTCCGTACTGAACTGACAGAACCTTCCAGTGACTAAAAGCAGGGGCACCGAAAAGGGGGGGGGGGGGGGGGGGGGGAAGGATTCTCGGGGCCCATCATTAACAGGGGCCCAGAAAGGCCCCTGATAAAATTATAATACTGACAAAATGAATATGGGACTATCTTGTTAATTTATAATCACAAATACCGTATTTTCACGACTATAAGGCGCACATAAAAGTCTTAGATTTTCTTCAAATTGTGCGGCGCGCCCTATGGTGCAGTGCGTCCTGTGTGTGTTGTTGTTGTAAGGCGGACGTAGACCAGGTGGTTTTTTCCACGCATCACCATCGCTGTTGATCTGTGACTCTATGCGTGCCCATCTCACAGCCGATGTGAAAAAACAAGTGAAGCAAATGAACTCTGAGCTTGCTGTCATTCCGGGAGGCCTGACAAAGGAACTCCAACCGCTGGACATCGGTGTGAACCGGCCGTTCAAAGTAAGGCTGCGAGCGGCGTGGGAGCGATGGATGACCGATGGAGACCACAGTTTCACTAAGAGTGGAAGGCAGCGCCGGGCGAGTTACGCCACAGTTTGCCAATGGATTGTAGATGCTTGGGCTAACGTGTCTGCTGGCACTGTTGTTCGAGCTTTCGCAAAAGCCGGCATCATTTCCGAGGCGCCGCACGGCACGAAAAGTGACTCTGACAGTGAAGAAAGTGAGCCTGGCATGTTTGATGGAGGTTTAGCGCAGCTGTTCAATTCAGAAACAGAGGATGAGGACTTCCATGGGTTTGATTGATGACGATTACCGGTAAAAAAAAATGTGAATACCAAACTCAGTTTTGCTCCCGCTCTATTTTTAAATACGCACACTTGTGTGCTTGTTTTATCCGTGTGTTTTACCATGCCCGCGACTATTGATGATTAAAAAATGTTAGTACTTTGTAATCAATACTTAAATAAAGCACAACCAAACTCAGTTTTGCTCCCGCTCTATTTTTAAATACGCACACTTGTATGCTTGTGTGTGTTGTTGTTGTTGTAAGGCCGACGTAGTAGAGGACACCATGAGAACGTTAAAGAGCGAAGTGCAGGCGTGGATTGTATATAAAACCCTCGCCTTATGATCAGGTGCGCCTTATGTGTGTGTTAAATACAGTAATGGCACACATAACTGAGAATGCGCCTTTTGGTACAGTGCGCCTTTTGGTCGTGAAAATACGGTAAATATTATTTACAATGCGCTGGTAACACTAAGTTTATTTGTTTTGGAAGCATTTCTCAAGGGCCCCCCTCCTTTTTTACTAAAATGGTTCAGTCCTACTGAATCCACTGAACTGCTGCGCGCCGCGGTGCTTCAGTCAGACTGAGTAGGGTGATGACAGTATGCCTCAGAAGTCAGGTAGTCAGAAACGAAAAGAAAAAAAGATAAGGCAGGAGAGAGAGGCCAAGGGCCGGCAACATGTTACCCAGTTTTTCAAAAAACAAGGTGGGTTTGGTTCATGTGGTGGAAAGTTCTGGAACATTAGCCTGTTGTTGTTTCTACTCTATTTTAACTGTGATTTTTAAGCTAGCTCACTTTTCTCCCCATATTAGCTCATATTTTTGAAGAAAACTCTGGAATTTTATATTTCACTGTTCACATTTAGCAAGCTGCCCATATTTAATCAGCCCCCCCATGTCTAAATGATGCATGTTTGAACAGACACGTCAAGTGCAGCAGCAGCAGCAGCATCTATGAGGCCTGTGAGCCCCCCACCCCTGAACAAGCCCCAGTACCCACAACTGAGGAAGGAGGTGAGCAACTGCAGCCGCCAGAAGAAAAGGCGAAGATTCCATGATGAGACCTCTGAAGAGGAGAGATCTCAGGAGAGTGCAGAAACTGTGTTTCAGAACACTGTGTTTTTTACTGCTATGGACAGGATCATAAGTGACTTGGGAACTAGGTTCCAGACCACAGCAAATATTGTGAATGAATTTTCTGCTGTTCTGAAAGTTGGGCAGATTAGTGAGGACAAAATCTCTTCTCTGTGCCAACCATTGATCACAAAGTATTCTGGTGATCTTACACCTGATTTTAAAAATGAAGTAGGACACCTTAACAGTGCATACGCTTCCAGTTTCCTCCCTAACTTGTCCCCTCTTGAACTCCTGAATGCTATTTGTAAGCTGCAGCTCAAAGCATCTTTGGAGAAGTGTGTATTGCTTTGCGTGTATTTTGCACACTGCCAGTTAGTGTTGCAGGTGGCGAGAGAGCTTTCAGCAAGCTAAAAATGATTAAAAACTACTTTAGGTCCAAAATGTCACAGGAAAGGCTCTGCAGTCTTACCATGCTGTCCACTGAAAGTCAGTTGGCTAGAAAGCTAGACTTCAAAGACCTGATCAATGATTTTGCTACTGAGAAGGCTCGGCGTTGGGCTCTTGGTTAGAAAGGTTGAGCAAGGCCCAGTTGTAAATATGTATTGTAAATATGTGTGCAAGAGGAAGCTCGGCTGAGCAAGGTTGTATCTGGCCTGTTATGTTTTTTCTTTATGAATGGACCTACTTTGTTTACTTAGTTTAACATCTCCAGCTGATTTTATTATTGTGCTTGTTGTATGATTCTATAGATGGTGATGAGAAATCATAAAAGGCAGTTGGCTTTTTGTATTTCATTTATTTATTTTATTTTATCTGTTTCTTCACAGATGATAATTGCAATTTATTTAATGGAAGAGGTTATTTTATGTTCAAGTTTTGTATTATTCAGGTATGTAATTTAATTTGGGGAAATTTTATGCGAAAGAATGAGAATCAGTCTTACAGTAAATAAATGAAACATTGTATTCAGAGTGTTCAATGCTTCCCCTACCAAGTAACTGTCACATTGTCCTTTTCACAAATACGGGAAATAATAGTCAAAAATATCATTAAAATGCAGAGTTTTATGTGAACAGCACAAAATATTTTCGTCGGCCTTATGTCCGGCGCTACAGGGGCCCAGTAAAATTTCTTTTCATGGGGTCCAAACTCCCTGATGGCTCCCCTGACTAAAAGCCTCAAGTTGTTTGGTGCTGGTTCTGTGATGCAGGTTCCAGGTTGTTCAGTTCCTGTAGTGGAAGAGGCCTCATTAAGAGAAACTAGAGCTAAAGGTCAGTAACACAACTGATCTGAGTCATACAAATACAGAAAACCTCCCACCTCAGCTGTTCTGCTCATCATGAATAAAAACACATTTTAAATGGTCATCAGTTGAACAGGTTGATGAGTCCTGACCTGAGAGCTTCCAGTTTACAGTGTGGACTCTCCAGTCCAGCAGAAAGACTCTCCACTCCTGAATCCTGCAGGTTGTTGTTAGTCAGGTCCAGCTCTGTCACACTGGAGGACTGGGAGCTGAGGACTGAGGACAGAGCTCCACAGCTTCTCTCTGACAGATTACAGTGATTAAGTCTGAAGAGACAAAGACCAGAAAAGAAGTAAAACATTAAGTTCACTATTTTCTGTCCTGTTGAAAAGACAGCAGTGAATTTCACAACAAATACATCCCACTATGTCCAGAATACAGCAGCACTGAGGACAGTCCTCTGAAATATTATTTTAATTATTTATTTTCAAATATACAGAACCAACCAACAGATACCCCTTTCTTCCCCCCCTCTCCCACAAAGCAGGTTAGGAAAGGAAAAAACAAACAAACAAAAAGGTAGAAGGGAAAAACAACAACAATAACAAAAAAACATCAGTAAGACACATTTTTGTGGACATCTATAACTGTGATCACATTTTAAAATAATATAGAGATAAATAGACAAAGACCATCAAAATAACTGAGGGGTCATGAGGGTCCTCCACATTTAGTGGGCAGATTGCTGAAACAATGTTTCACTTGGTGATACAAGCACCATATTTGGCACACAGGTGCTTCAGAACTTACTCTCTTGGAAAAGTACGTTTTCCACTTGAAAATACAAAATGGACGCCATTTTTAAAGATGGCCGCCATTCAAAGCGGTTTAAACGGTGTTTGAACTATTTTTTGATGAAATAGTCCTATTTTGATGGTCTATGAATCAAAATATCTGTTGTTGAGTGTGAGAAGTCCAATTCTGCATTTAGAAAATCAAAATGACTGAATACTATGATGATACAACGGAGATTACACTTTACTGATACAGTGTCTGTCATAAGCATCCACCCCCTCTGATGTTTTACTCTTTTATTGCTTTCATAAATCAATAGTGGTCAATAAAATTTAGCTTTTTTAAGAAAAAAAATTATTGGAAAAAACTGTTTAATGTCAAAGTGAAAACAGATTTCTATAAAGTAATGTTAATGAAAGAAAATTATATAAATAAAATAATTGTTTGCATAATTATTCACCCCCTTTTTAATTTAATGGTCTAATTCAATAGAGGTCCATCAAATTGTTGCCAATAGTCTCACAATCAGTGAAATGAAGATCACCTGAGTGGTGTGGGTGTGTTTCAAGTGATTGAGTTGTAAAACACCTGTCTGAAGGGTCCAGAGAGTGGTTGATCAGTATTCCTGGCTACCATTACACCATGAAGACAGAAGAACACTCTAAGCAACTCAGGGAAAGGGTTATTGAGAAGTACAATTCAGGGGATGGTTACAAAAACATTTCCAAGGCACTGAACATCCCCTGGAGTTCAGTGAAATCAATTATCAAGAAATGGAAGGAATATGGCACTTGTGTGAATCTGCCTAGATCAGGCCGTCCTCGTAAACTGAGTGACCTACAAGTAGGAGACTAGTGAGAGAAGCCACCAAGACCCTACAACTACTCTGAAGGAGTTACAAGCTTCAGCTGCTGAGATGGGAGAGACTGTGTATGTAGCAACTGCTGCCCGGGTTCTTCACCGGTCAAAGCTTTATGGGAGAGTGGCAATGAGAAAGCCACTGTTGAAGAAAAGTCATATTAGATCTGGACTAGAGTTTGCCAAAAAGCACGTGGAAGACTCCATGGTCAAGTGGAAGAAGATTCTTTGGTCTGATGAGACCAAAATTGAGCTTTTTGGCCATCAGACAAGACGTCATGTTTGGAGGAAACCAAACACTGCACATCACCAAAAACACACCATCCCCACTGTGAAGCATGGTGGTGGCAGCATCATGCTGTGGGGATGTTTCTCAGCAACTGGACCTGGAAGGCTTGTAAAGATAGAGGGCAGAATGAATGCTGCAAAATACACTGAAATCCTGGTGGACAATCTTTTTCAGTCTGCAAGAGAACTACGTCTTGGGAGAAGATTTATTTTCCAGCAAGACAATGATCCAAAACATACTGCAAAAGCTACACAGGAATGGTTAAAAAAGAACCAGGTAAATGTTCTGGAGTGGCCGAGTCAAAGCCCAGACCTCAATCCTATAGAGAATTTGTGGCTGGACTTGAAAAGGGCTGTTCATGCTCGATACCCGCACAACCTGACAGAGCTTGAGCAGTTTTGCAAAGAAGAATGGAGCAAAATTGCAGTGGGCAGATGTTCAAGACTGACTGAGACCTATCCACACAGACTCACTGCTGTGACTGCAGCCAAAGGTGATCTACTAAATACTGACTTGAAGGGGGGGAATAATTATGCAAACAATTATTTTCATTTATATAATTTTCTTTCATTAACATTACTTTATAGAAATCTGTTTTCACTTTGACATTAAACAGTTTTTTTCCAATTTTTTTTTGTTAAAAAAGCTAAATTTTATTGACCATGATTGATTTATGAAAGCAATAAAAGGGTAAAACATCAAAGGGGGTGAATACTTATGATAGGCACTGTATATAGGGTAATGTTGACTTCGATTCTCTGTTTTACAAACAATGTGAGAAAAAACTTAAGACTTGTGTGTTGTTTGAGTCAGGAAACGACTTGCTGTTGATGTGCAGCTTCGACTGGTTCTTCTAGTCTTCACATTTGCAGGCACACAACTGTGTACACTTCAGGCTGAAGCTAAACATTTGGCGACAATTCTGGTGATACTTAGCACTGTTTGGTCTCAATGTATCCTCAATACCACCTCCATCATCCAGTCTGGATGGGTCTAACCTGATGGGTAAGAGGTTGATCAGAACTCCAGTCATAACGGGTAGGGGGAGACTTCAACTCCTCTTTTGTATCTGTCTGACAGAGGCAACACTTCTTCCAGTCAGTTTTTGTAGCGCAACTCAACGGATTGTTGGCGGACATCTTGTGTTATATGGTTAAAGGCCGAGGGGTTATCCTTTTACCACCCAACCATACAAGACATCAAAGCACATTAAACTATGGGATGCAACTCGGTTCAAGCATCTGGTGCCCTACACCTAGCCCAATCGTTCATCCAGTGCCATTTAAGTCCCGTGCGATCTGTACACCATCCAGGTAACTGAAGCCCCCGTTACCCTTGGCTCGGCTCTCCCGCGCTGGCACATCCTGTCAATTCAGGTGCGGCGATCTAACTACAAAACTACAACTAACTAAACTTCTAGTTGAGATATATACAGGGGCTTATTAGATAGCATTTGGGACACTCAAGTATACTAAAACTACAGTGAGTACGCCACTACAATGGTTAGTAAACTACAACTACAGCTAGTACACTACAAGCTGACACTGAATCCCATGCTGAGTCTCACAGCAGTGATGTCACCAGTGTGCCCTGGTTGTGCTTTGACATCACTCTTATAAAATATTACACACCAATAGAGCCTGACCACAGCATTTCAATGAATGATCATGGATGTCTGCCTTCAACTTAATGCAATATCTGTTATCAAACAGCGTCTGAAACCCCTAATTTTCAGTCACGTTATTGCCGCCATTTTAAAACGGGCGGCCATATTGGAACTTAATTCACACCATTGAGTTTTTCCAGTCAGAATACATTCATTTTGATGTTTGGATCATGAACATGTTTCTGTTCATTAAAGTTGGACTTCGAAAACCATTTCTTTGCATTTAACGAGGCGGCCAGCTTGAAAACTGTTGGCCATCTTGGATTTTCAGCTGGATAATGTACTTTTCTTAAAATGCACATCCTAAACATCATTTGTGTCAAATTTGGTGCTTGTATCACCAAGTGAAAAATTCTTATGGACTATTCAATTAATCTGCCCCACTAATTGTGTAATGTGATCAAGAAACGGTTGCCATATCTGATGGAATCTATCTGGTTTCCCAGCAATCTCAAATCGAATCTTCTCTAAATGCAATGTACTCGAAAACTCTGTGAGCCAAGCTTCAAGACTAGGAGACATCTCCTTGTTCCATACTTTGAGAATCATATTCTTAGCTATGACCACTCCATACTGAATTGACAGAACCTTCCAGTGACTAAAAGCCTCAAGTTGTTTGGTCCTGGTTCTGTGATGCAGGTTCCAGGTTGTTCAGTTCCTGTAGTGGAAGAGGCCTCATGAAGAGAAACTAGAGCTAAAGGTCAGTAACACAACTGATCTGAGTCATACAAATACAGAAAACCTCCCACCTCAGCTGTTCTGCTCATCATGAATAAAAACACATTTTAAATGGTCATCAGTTGAACAGGTTGATGAGTCCTGACCTGAGAGCTTCCAGTTTACAGTGTGGACTCTCCAGTCCAGCAGAAAGACTCTCCACTCCTGAATCCTGCAGGTTGTTGTTACTCAGGTCCAGCTCTGTCACACTGGAGGACTGGGAGCTGAGGACTGAGGACAGAGCTCCACAGCTTCTCTCTGACAGATTACAGCCACTCAGTCTGAAGAGACAAAAAGCACATTATACTGATGAAACAGCAGCAAAATGAAAAAGGATCTTCAGTCTCCAACTACTTACACAACTTTCTTGGAGGCTTTGACCACTGGCAGCAGCCTCAGAAGAACCTCCTCTGAAGCAGAGTATTTCTTCAGGTCAAACACGTCCAGATGTTCTTCTGATGACAGTAAGATGAAGCCCAGAGCTGACCACTGAGCAGGAGACAGTTCATCTGTGGACAGACGTCCTGATCTCAGGGACTGTTGGATCTCCTCCACTAGAGAAACATCCTTCAGTTCATTCAGACAGTGGAACAGATTGATGCTTCTCTCTGCAGACACATTCCCACTGATCTTCTCCTTGATGTACTCCACTGTTTTCTGATTGGTCTGTGAGCTACTTCCTGTCTGTGTCAGCAGGCCTCGTAGGAGATTCTGATTGGTCGGCAGTGACAGACCCAGGAGGAAGCGCAGGAACAAGTCCAGGTGTCCGTTTGGACTCTGTAAGGCCTCGTCCACAGCTCTCTGGTAGAAACGTGTTGGATCAGGTTTGTTGGAGGCAGTTTGTTGTTTTTCTTCCATCAGGTTGATTCCAGAGTCGATGAAGGTCTGATGGACATGAAGAGCAGCCAGAAACTCATGAACGCTCAGATGGACGAAGCAGAACACCTTGTCCTGGTACAGTCCTCTCTCCTCTTTAAAGACCTGTGTGAACACTCCTGAGTACACTGAGGCTGCTTCCACATCGATGCCACACTTTGTCAGGTCGGACTCATAGAAGATCAGGTTTCCTCTCTGCAGCTGATTAAAAGCCAGTTTTCCCAGAGACTCAATCATCCTCCTGCTGTCTGGACTCCAGTGTGGATCTGTCTCAGCTCCTCCATCATACTTGACCTTCTTGACTTTGGCCTGAACCACCAGGTGGTGGATGAACATCTCAGTCAGGGTTCTGGGCAGATCTCCTCCCTCTCTGCTTCTCAGCAGCTCCTCCAGAACTGTAGCAGTGATCCAGCAGAACACTGGGATGTGGCACATGATGTGGAGGCTTCGTGACTTCTTCATGTGGGAGATGATGCTGCTGGCCTTCTTCCTATCTCTGAATCTCTTCCTGAAGTACTCCTCCTTCTGTGGGTCGGTGAACCCTCTGACCTCCGTCACCATGTCCACACAGTCAGGAGGGATCTGATTGGCTGCTGCAGGTCGTGTGGTTATCCAGAGGCGAGCAGAGGGAAGCAGCTTCCCCCTGATCAGGTTTGTCAGCAGCACATCCACTGAGGTGGACTCTCTAACATCAGTCAGGATCTCATTGTTGTGGAAGTCCAGAGGAAGGCGACACTCATCCAGACCGTCAAAGATCAACACAACCTGGAAGTGTTCAAAGCTGCAGATTCCTGCTGCTTTGGTTTCACTGAAGAAGTGATGAACAAGTTCCATCAAGCTGAACTTCTTCTCTTTCAGCACATTCAGCTCTCTGAAAGTCAATGGAAACATGAAGTGGATGTCCTGGTTGCTTTTGTCTTCAGCCCAGTCCAGAGTCACCTTCTGTGTTAACACTGTTTTCCCAATGCCAGCCACTCCCTTTGTCATCACTGTTCTGATTGGTCCATCTCTTCCAGGTGAGCCTCTAAAGATGTCTTCTGCTCTGATGCTTCTTTCTGCTCTGTCTGCTTTCCTGGATGCTGCTTCAATCTGTCTGACCTCATGTTCATCATTGACCTCTGCAGTCCCTCCCTCTGTGATGTACAGCTCCGTGTAGATCTCATTCAGGAGGGTCTTCTGTCCTGCTTTAGCGATGCCCTCAAACACTCTCTGGAACTTCTCCTTCAGACCACGTTTAAGTTCACGTCCACAAACTCCAGCAGCAAGTTCTAAATGAAAACACAAGAAAGAAAGAGTGAAGTAGAAGTAACCTGGATATTAAAGCACCAAAGTAGAAATAAAGTGAAGGTGACAGTTTGTCCCCTAAAGACTGATTGTGTGAAGATATTCTGAGACTTTAGTAAATGTTCTGTTGATCAGCAGCTTCAGTCTTTACACAAATCCTCTTACTGCTCTGCAGACAGTCAGCCAGCTTCTCCTGCTTCATCCTCCTCAGGAACAACACTGTGATCTGCTCAAACATCTCTCTGCTGCTCCTCTCATCTTCATCATCACCCTCCAACTCCTCCCTCTGACTCTCTGAGGAGCATTCTGGGTAATCTGGACTCACAAGCTTCTGCATCTTCTTCAGCTCCTTCTTCACAAAAGTCACCATGTTGTCCTCCAGCAGCTGGAACAGAGAAATGTGTCAATGAGTCCATCAGAGTCAAATCATGGAGCCAAACATCAGATCCATGTTGGACACACTGACAGTCCACTGGTCTACAAAGAGCAGCATGGAGACGCCTGAACACAACAGATGGAGAACAACTTGTTGTCCATGAACTCACCATGAATATGGAGTCCAGATGATGCTGCTGGACAGACTGAGCTCTGGGAACCTCTGAGTTCTGCTGCTCCACTCTGTGGATCAACATCAACAGTTAACGCTCACTTTATCACACAGAGACATCTTCAGGGCTTAAAGTGAAAAATAATCCTCAGCCTGAACTTTTTTGCTTTTGGGTCAGGATACAATCTAGCTAACTAGAAAGAAATTCAGCTATGTGCCTTCACAAAGTCAGACTACAGAGTATAGGAACACCAAAAAGGTCAGTAGGTGGAGGTAGTACTCCATCTGACTACAACATGGTGCAAATATGTTCAGCAACTAATCAGTAAAAGACATGGAAAAGGACATTGACCCCCTTTAAAGCATCATTTGCACTATTTATTCTGAAATACAACCATGTAAACAGTTACAGTGCAAAAGAAAAATTACCATTTCTTTATTTATTTTTTAAAGTTATGTTTGTGGTCTTTTGTTGTCTTTATTTGATAGTCAGAGTGGAGAGGCAGACAGGAAAGCAGGGACCAGAATGAGGGGAAGACATGCAGTAAAGAGCTGGAATCCAACCCAGGACGCTGTGTTGAGCTATCTGGATGCACCGTTTATTTGAACTCCACCAAGGAACACGGCGGAGTTACTGTGACCATCGTACGTTTGTCCTGCCGTCTATTTGTCTGTGTGCAAGTTTACTGAAAAAAAAGTGGACCAAGGGATTTGGATGAACTTTTCAGAGAAGCTCAGAAATGACTCAAGGACCAAGTGATCAGATTTTAGCAGTGATGCCGCTTATAGTCTGGATCCATGAATTTGTTACAGAGTTCTGTATCACTGCCAGATAGCACCACAGCGTCACTGTAACCATGACAACAGACTCACCTGCAGCTGGATCTCAACGTCTTTCTAAGACCCGCCCCCACTCTACTTCCATTGGCTAGTGATTTTAGTTTGGTTGAGAGCAAAAGCTGCGTTCCTCTCATTCCATTGGTTGTTATGTGAAATACTGCTGCTGCATCTTCACTGTCCAATAAATATGAGCAGATGTGTATGTATACAGGTGTGTGTGTGTATATTTATATACAAATATTTATTTAGAGATATTTAAATATAGATATTTATATATATATATATATATATATAGATATTTTATTTAAATAATTTTCTTACATGTATATATTTTTTTATTTAGAATAACTTTCACTTTGTTTTTTTTATCAGTCTGACGATGAGGCTTTTTGCATCGTAATTTCAGTGATAATGTGCACCAACTAGTGTATGTTCTGGTTAGCTATTCTATTCTATTCTATTCTATTCTGTTCTGTTCTATTCTATTCTGGATGAACTTGATTGGCAGCATACTCCTTGTTCTGAACATCTTACCTCTCTGCAGCAGGACCTGGTTCTCCTTTAAAATGAATAGGAATATCCATAGACCGGTCACTCTTGAAGGACACACAGCTGGATGCAGGTCCAGGTCCAGGTCCAGGTCCAGGTCCAGGTCCAGGTCCAGGTCCAGGTGGATTCCTGTCAATAATGATGCAGCAGTGATGTGATGCTGAGCTCTGACATGCAGCAGAGTCATGTAGGCTAACATGTAGGCTAACATGTAGGCTAACGTACAGGCTAACATGTAGGCTAATGTACAGGCTAACATGTAGGCTAACATGTAGGCTAATGTACAGGCTAACATGTAGGCTAACATGTAGGCTAACATGTAGGCTAATGTACAGGCTAACATGTAGGCTAATGTACAGGCTAACATGTAGGCTAACATGCAGGCTAACGTACAGGCTAACATGTAGGCTAACATGTAGGCTAACATGTAGGCTAACGTACAGGCTAACATGTAGGCTAACATACAGGCTAACATGTAGGCTAATGTACAGGCTAACATGTAGGCTAACATGCAGGCTAACATCGCTTATCTGATCACAGAACTGGAGTTTTGTCCAGTCAAACTATTTCTTGATATTTTAGTGAACTCAGAGTTCTTGCTGTGATCCACCTGGTTCTGTTTTTAATGTCTCTGTGGATGATGTTCACGTTATTAGCATCACTTCTTCTAAACATTTGTTCTGTTTGATGAGGAGCCAATCTGCTATCAAACAAGCAGCTCTGAAACCTTGTTCTGAACATCTTACCTCTCTGCAGCAGGACCTGGATCTCCTTTAAATTCAATAGGAAGACCCTTAGACCGGTCACTCTTGAAGGACACAAAGCTGGATGCAGGTCCAGGTCCAGGTGGATTCCTGTCAATAATGATGCAGCAGTGATGTGATGCTGAGTTCTGACATGCAGCAGAGTGTTGTAGGCTAACATGTAGGCTAAAATGTAGGCTACGTATAGGTTAACATGCAGGCTAACAGACAGCCTAATAGACAGGCTAATGTACAGGTTAAGATGCAGGCTAACAGACAGGCTAACATGTAGGCTAATGTACAGGCTAACATGTAGGCTAACAGGCAGGGCAACATGTAGGCTAATGTACGGGCTAACACGTAGGCTAACATGGAAGCTCACATGCAGGCAAACATACAGGCTAACATGAAGGCTAACGGACAGGCTAACACGTAGGCTAATGTACAGGCTAACATGTAGGCTAACATCAGGCTAACATGTAGGCTAACATGCAGGCTATCAAGGCTTATCTGATTACAGAACTGGAGTTTTGTCCAGTCAAAATATTTCTTGATATTTCAGTGAACTCAGAGTTCTTGCTGTGATCCACCTGGTTCTGTTCTTAATGTCTCTGTGGATGATGTTCACGTTATTAGCATCACTTCTTCGAAACATTTGTTCTGTTTGATGAGGAGCCAATCTGCTATCAAACTAGCAGCTCTGAAACCTTGTTCTGAACATCTTACCTCTCTGCAGCAGGACCTGGTCCTCTTTTGAAATAAAGAGGAAGTTCCTTAGACCAGTCACTCTTGAAGGACACACAGCTGGATGCAGGTCCAGGTCGAGTTATAGGTTTAGATCCAGGTATGGGTTTACGTCCTGGTATTGGTCGAGGTGCAGTTATAGATCTAGGTTTAGATATCGGTCCAGGTCCAGGTCCAGGTCCAGGTCCAGGTCCAGGTCCAGGTCCAGGTCCAGGTCCAGGTGGATTCCTGTCAATAATGATGCAGCAGTGATGTGATGCTGAGCTCTGACATGCAGCAGAGTCCTGGACAGTTAGAGATGGTGCTCTCACCTCTGAGCTTTGCTCTGGTTCTCCTGTTCCCCACACAGAGAGCTTTTAGAGGGAGGGACTCCCTCCTCTCTGTCCTCACACTCATCCATGATGCTCAACTCACAGCAGCTCACACACACTTTCTACCTTCACCTGCACAGGAAACAAACATCATTCATCCACTCAGATCCTCCTGGAGAAGATCAGCTGCTGCACTTCTACTATCAGTCCAGCAGATGGAGTCATGGAGCTGCAGAGACTCACCCACAAACCCAAAGTCAGAAAGACAAAACAACAAAGAAACATCAGCAGCTCATCAAACTGACTCAAGTCCATCAATAATCTCAGAGAAATATTGACTGATTGCAGTCAATCAATAAGCTAATAATCATATTGATCCATGTTTAAACAGCAGTCATCCACAGTTTGTGCTGAAATAAGAAGTGAACATGTAGAAACATGACAGAGCAGAAACAAACAGCAACATTACTGAAGTTAAAGCAGCAAACAAAGCAAACTTACACTTTATTCAAAGCGCTGAAGAAGAAGAAGAAAGTTTCCAGTCCACTCCTGGACGCTCAGACAGGTGATCTGTTTCCTGGAACCAGTCAGGACTCCACCTATGAGGAAGCAGCAGGCAGACTTTCACAATAAGAGCACATTTTACAGGCTGATTCCCACTCATTTCATGTGACCCATTATTTCTACATTCAACCTTTTTCATGTCACTCAACGTCCAACACAACTTGTACAAACCCTGTTCTTCATGAAAGCAGAATGTGAAACAACTCCCCAAAAAACGCAAAAATCAACACAAAAAGGCACAAAATCACTTTAAAAATGCATAAAAAACATGAAAAGACACAAAATGACCATAAAAACACTCAAAATAACAACAAATGACATGAAATAACCCCAAAAAATGAAAAAATCACCACAAAAAGATGCAAAATCCCTTTAAAAAATGATTTAAAAAAACAGAAAAAGAAATTTAATTTTCACAAAAACACTGAAAATAGCAGCCAATTATGTGAAATAACCTCACAGTGACTGAAAATGCTTCAATAAAGGTCCAAAATCACTTTAAAAAAGCAAAATGGACATTATAAAGTCACTAAATTACCATAAAAACACTGAAAATCTCAACAAATGATGTGAAATAACCTCAAAACACTTAAAAAAAACTCAAAAAATGTGTAAAATCACCACAAAAATGTGCAAAAACTTTTAAAAAATACATAAAAAAGTCACTAAATTACTACAGAAACATGTAAATTACAACAGATTCTGTAAAATATCCTCATAAAGACTGAAATCACTACAAAATGTGCAAAATCACTTTAAAAGATGTTAAATTCACATAAAAAGTCACTAAATTACCACAAAAGTATCCAAAATCTCAACAAAAGGTGTGAAATAACCTCAAAAAGACTTGAAATAACACCAAAAAATGAAAAAATCACCACAAAATGGCTCAAAATCACTTTAAAAATGAATGAAAAACAGTTAAGTCACCAAATTATCACACAAACACTCAGTAACAACAAATGATGTGAAATAACCTCATAAAGACTGAAGTCACCACAAAAAGTTGCAAAATCAACATGAAAAGTCACCAAATTACCACAAAAACATTCAAATAACAACAAATGATGTGAAATAACCTCATCCAGACTGAAACTCCATCCAAAGTTATCGTTTAATAAATGCTGTGTGAATGTTTGTGAACCGTACTGAATCTCTCTGACTTGACCATCAGCTGTTGGTTCCATGCAGACACTAATAAAACTAGTGGCTCACATCAACATAGTGTGTTTCTGAGCTCAGTTCAGGCAGCAGACTGTAGAAAGTGGAAGAAACATCCCAGTCCTCTACAAGTCACAGCTACTAACGTTCCAGTGAGGCAGCTGTCTGTTCTCTGATCAACCTGATGATTAAAGTCAACAGACTGGAGGAGATTGAGGCTTTTTAACGCTTTCATCACTGATGGTACTGACAGGGAAACAGGCAGAGATCACAGTCAAATCCACTTAGTTTGAGCAGTGGGATTCATTTTCAGTCCTGGAGTTTGAGGCCTCAGACCAGCCCACTTTAGATCAGAACCCGTTCTGATTAAAATCATGTCATTAGAACCTCACATGTTCAGTCTGCTATAGAACACTGTTCTGGAAAACCTGCAGTTCACTGTATTTTTATACAATATTTACAATTCAGAACAAGTAAGGGTTGCTTTAAAACATGCAGGTTTATTTCAGATGACTTTCATCTTCTTCCCTTTCAGCTGTGTTACTTTTAATGATCAAAACAGAACGGGTCACTGTTATGGTTTGAGCATAGAAAGTGGTTCTAGTGAACTAATGCTTGTTTGTTCTCTCTGTTCCTTTACAGACAGGAATAATCCTCTCATCACTCCTGGATCTGCTTCTGACTCTAAATCACATTCTAAAATGCTCACAGTTCTCAGCACAAACAGTCCTGCTCCACATTATTGGCACCGCTGGAATGTTTCCAGAAAATCCACCGTTTCTCCCAGAAGCTGTTGCAGTTACAAATGTTTCTGGTTTTCCACGTGTTCGTTTTCTAGTGTCACAAAGCTGGGTCTGTGTCAGAGATCATGGGTGTTCCAGCAGGACAATGAGCTGAAATGTAGCTCAGATAGCACCAAGAAATGGTTGGAGACAAAGTTCTGGAGAGTTCTGAAGTGGCAGCAGTGAGTCCAGATCTAAATCCCACTGAACACCTGTGGAGAGATCTCAGAACTGCTGTTTCTAGAAGGAACCCTTCAAACCTGAGAGACCTGGAGCAGTTTGCAGAAGAACAGTGGTCCACAACTCCATCTGAGAGGAGGAAGAAGCTTGTTGATGGTTCTAGGAAGTGACTGCTTTCAGTTTTTTCCTCCAAAGGGTGGAAACCAAACACTGAGTTCAGGTGCCAACAAAGATGTCCGGCCCATTTTCTGAGTTTTCTGCAAAATTAGCTCAATTTTGGCTTTTTTCTTCTGATTTTTGTGTTATTTTAATGCACAGGAAGGAAATAAAGACGTGTAAAACCAGAAACATTTGTAGCTGCAACAACTTCTGGGAGAAACGGTGGATTTTCTGGAACCATTCCAGCGGTGCCGATAATGTGGACCAGGACTGGATCTGTCCTTTTTCCAGACCTTCTGATCAGTTCAGCTCAGTTTCATTCATGTAGATGTGAATCATCTTCTCCTACAGAGCAGCTCTACACCAGACTCTTCATTAGATTCATTCTGATAAGATTCTCTCTGGACTTGTGGCTCATGGCTGATGTTGGTTCTGGATCTTTCTTCTGACTCTGAGGAGCTCCAAGACAAAGTTTACCAGCATCAGACTATTATTTACATTCTATAACGTGATGTTTTACGCCACAACCACACACAATTCACTGACTTGATAATGAATTAAAGTGAACGGTGGTCTGAAGAACAGTTCAGCATCTTTCTGTATCTTTTCCATCGTCCTCATTTGTTTCTAACCGTGAGCTCGTTTCACAGAAATAGTTTCTATTTTCAGCACATTTGTCTGCTTCTGTTTCCACAGATTTCCTCTTTTTAATTCTTGCCTTCTTATCCTTCCTCTTTCTATTCTCCATCTTTCAAACACCTCTGACCGTTTGAACGGACGAGTTACGTCAGAGTGAGTCTGCAAAAAAAGAAAAGGAAAAAAGAGAAATCAGAGAAAAAGAGCTGCTATGGAGGAGGCCCAGGAACAGCGGTAGCAGCTCATGATCAACCCAGAGCCATGACTGAACAAAAATAATAAGATTAATTAAAGGTGAACATCAGATAGTAGACAATAGTCCTGCTCCTCCCTATCAGCTCGTTAAGGGGACGGCTAGAGAACGGCCTCCTGCTGCCTGGATCCACCGCGGTCAAACCAGCCCTCACTGCTAAACGCTTGGTCAAACTGGCCCTCAGCTGGAAAAGCGGTGCGCGCATTTACTAAACAATACGTCAAGAGCCATCTTTTTAAAACTGTCATTATTATTCAAGCGTATGACATCCGCTAAGAATCACTTCAGTCAGATGTGGAATTTCAGAATAAAATCCCCCTGAAAAGCCATATTTATTTAGATATATCATGTACATTAGCATCCATATTCATAACTGTCCAAGACTGATTTTCAGCCATTTGGCCTGTTACTGTGAAGACATAGAAAATATTTTCACAATTATTTTAATTCTAAGAAAAAAAAATTGCTCACAATAGCCGAGAAAACGACCTTATAAGATTACAGTGAAATGAAAGGGTTCAAATGGCTTTTATTCTGAAATACCAAATGAGACTGGCAGGATTTTTAATAGATGTCTTCCACAGGTGGAATCCTATCAATCTGAAGTGGAACGGTTGAACAATGACTCGTAGTTTGGGAGAAATATGGATGCTAATGTACATATATCTAAATAAATATGGCTTTTCAGGGGGCTTTTATTCTGAAATTCCATATCAGATTGACCTGATTTTCACTCGGTGTCTTCCTGAAGTGGAGTAGTGTCAATCTGAAGTGGAACAGTGGAATAATAACGGGCAGTTTTGGAGAAATATGAATGCTAATGTACATGATATATCTATATAAATATGCCATTTTGGGGGGCTTTTATGCTGAAATTCCACATCAGATTGACCTGATTTTCACTCGGTGTCTTCCTGAGGTGGAGCACTATCAATCTGAAGTGGAATGGTTGAATAATAAAGGGCAGTTTTGGAGAAATATGAATGCTAATGTGCATGATATATCTAAATAAATATGGCTTTTCAGGGGGGGTTTATTCTGAAATTCCACATCAGATTGACCTGATTTTCACTCGGTGTCTTCCTGAAGTGGAGTACTATCAATCTGAAGTGGAACAGTGGAATAATAACTCGTAGTTTGGGAGAAATATTGATGCTAATGTACATGATATATCTAAAAAATATGGCTTTTCAGGGGGATTTTATTCTGAAATTCCACATCCGACTGAAGTGATTCTTAGCGGATGTCATACGCTTGAAAAATAACGACAGTTTTAAAAAAGATCGCTCTTGACGTATTGTTTAGTAAATGCGCGCACCGCTTTTCCAGCTGAGGGCCAGTTTGACCAAGCGTTTAGCAGTGAGGGCTGGTTTGACCGCGGTGGATCCAGACAGACCGGGTCTCTGCCGGTTGTCAGGCCGAGCTCAGGCCTCCCTGAACGGCTTGGAGCAGCTCCTCTCTCCGCCTCCTCCACAGGCTGACTCAGGCACCACAAAGCGGAGATACACGGAATAAAAACACCGTATTCAGCTGCTGACCATCAGTTCCCTTCACTGTACTGTTATTTCTACACTTTACTGTTATTTATTTCGGACTTTATTGGACGGTTTCCGGTCACAGACACTAAACGGCGACACGTTGATCGGTTGAACTCCTTCAACAGAACCTTCCAGCTCCACACAAAGTTTCCAGAGAGGCTCAAGTTTCTGCTGCTTTTCTGAACAAATGTCCAACAATAAAGAGTTTAAAAGCTGCTGACATTACCTTCACACGGAGGACGGACCGGAGGACGTAAACTGCGCCACAGCTTTGGAAGAACGAAAGTGAAAGTTAGACAGAGAGGCGTTTGGGTTCCAGAGGAAAAATCGGACATCAGAGAGTTCAGCTGGAGATGAACCGCGTTTAGGGAAATGAAACACCGTGAAAGATCTCTGAATGTTTGCTGAGCTTCAGGAATAATTACACTGAAAACATCATGTAGTTGTTTTTATTTATGGCTGTAATCTGACACTGGGAATCCAAAACATGAGGAACCACAGATTAAAGATTTATCCATATTTATGTGAGAACTATTATTATTATTGTTGTTTTACATTTTAAACTCTTCTACCTCTTCATGTTTTAGTGGGTCTGCTGTATTTTTACTGTCATTCTTTAATATATTTTATTTATTTTAATGTCAGACACATGAGAGCTCTGCTGATTATTAGTAAAGTCTCCCTCATTCATTAAACACATCAAAATAAAAACAGACGTCGTGTCAAAGTGTTTTCCTGCAGATAAATCAGATGGTTTGACAAATGAAATGAAGCAGTTTAAATACTGAGGTTCAGACCCTCCAGTATCACTGATCATAGAGAGAAACTAACATGTAGAAATATGAAGGTTTAGACCCAACAGTGTTAGAAATGATGGAGATTCATCAGAATCATTGAAATATTTACAGTAAATCTATCACAAATATGTATAAAATGACCAAGAAATGGACAAAGTGACCAGAAATATGTATAAAAAGACCAAAATATGAGATAAAACTACCACAAATATGAATAAAAAGACCAAAATATGAGATTAAACTACCACAAATATGTTTAAAATGACCAAAATATGAGATAAAACTACCACAAATATGTTTAAAATGACCAAAATATGAGATAAAACTACCACAAATATGTTTAAAATGACCAAAATATGAGATAAAACTACCACAAATATGAATAAAATGACCAAAATATGAGATAAAACTACCACAAATATGAATGAAATGACCAAAATATGAGATAAAACTACCACAAATATGAATAAAATGACCAAAATATGAGATAAAACTACCACAAATATGTATAAAATGACCAAAATATGAGATAAAACTAGCACAATATGAATAAAATGACCAAAATATGAGATAAAACTACCTCAAATATGAATAAAATGACCAAAATATGAGATAAAACTACCACAAATATGAATAAAATGACCAAAATATGAGATAAAACTATCACAAATATGAATAAAAAGACCAAAATATGAGATAAAACTCCCACAGATATGAATAAAATGACCAAAATATGAGATAAAACTACCACAAATATGAATGAAATGACCAAAATATGAGATAAAACTACCACAAATATGAATAAAATGACCAAAATATGAGATAAAACTACCACAAATATGAATGAAATGACCAAAATATGAGATAAAACTACCACAAATATGAATAAAATGACCAAAATATGAGATAAAACTACCACAAATATGAATAAAATGACCAAAATATGAGATAAAACTACCACAAATATGAATAAAATGACCAAAATATGAGATAAAACTACCACAAATATGAATAAAATGACCAAAATATGAGATAAAACTACCACAATATGAATAAAATGACCATAATATGAGATAAAACTACCACAAATATGAATAAAATGACCAAAATATGAGATAAAACTATCACAAATATGAATAAAATGACCAAAATATGAGATAAAACTACCACAAATATGAATAAAATGACCAAAATATGAGATAAAACTACCACAAATATGAATAAAAAGACCAAAATATGAGATAAAACTCCCACAGATATGAATAAAATGACCAAAATATGAGATAAAACTACCACAAATATGAATGAAATGACCAAAATATGAGATAAAACTACCACAAATATGAATAAAATGACCAAAATATGAGATAAAACTACCACAAATATGAATGAAATGACCAAAATATGAGATAAAACTACCACAAATATGAATAAAATGACCAAAATATGAGATAAAACTACCACAAATATGAATAAAATGACCAAAATATGAGATAAAACTACCACAAATATGAATAAAATGACCAAAATATGAGATAAAACTACCACAAATATGAATAAAAAGACCAAAATATGAGATAAAACTCCCACAGATATGAATAAAATGACCAAAATATGAGATAAAACTACCACAAATATGAATGAAATGACCAAAATATGAGATAAAACTACCACAAATATGAATAAAATGACCAAAATATGAGATAAAACTACCACAAATATGAATGAAATGACCAAAATATGAGATAAAACTACCACAAATATGAATAAAATGACCAAAATATGAGATAAAACTACCACAAATATGAATAAAATGACCAAAATATGAGATAAAACTACCACAAATATGAATAAAATGACCAAAATATGAGATAAAACTACCACAAATATGAATAAAATGACCAAAATATGAGATAAAACTATCACAAATATGAATAAAATGACCAAAATATGAGATAAAACTACCACAATATGAATAAAATGACCATAATATGAGATAAAACTACCACAAATATGAATAAAATGACCAAAATATGAGATAAAACTATCACAAATATGAATAAAATGACCAAAATATGAGATAAAACTACCACAAATATGAATAAAATGACCAAAATATGAGATAAAACTACCACAAATATGAATAAAAAGACCAAAATATGAGATAAAACTCCCACAGATATGAATAAAATGACCAAAATATGAGATAAAACTACCACAAATATGAATGAAATGACCAAAATATGAGATAAAACTACCACAAATATGAATAAAATGACCAAAATATGAGATAAAACTACCACAAATATGAATGAAATGACCAAAATATGAGATAAAACTACCACAAATATGAATAAAATGACCAAAATATGAGATAAAACTACCACAAATATGAATAAAATGACCAAAATATAAAACTACCACAAATATGAATAAAATGACCAAAATATGAGATAAAACTACCACAAATATGAATAAAATGACCAAAATATGAGATAAAACTATCACAAATATGAATAAAATGACCAAAATATGAGATAAAACTACCACAATATGAATAAAATGACCATAATATGAGATAAAACTACCACAAATATAATTAAAATGACCAAAATATGAGATAAAATACCACAAATATGAATAAAATGACCAAAATATGAGATAAAACTACCACAAATATGAATAAAATGAGCAAAATATGAGATAAAACTACCACAATATGAATAAAATGACCAAAATATGAGATAAAACTACCACAAATATGAATAAAATGACCAAAATATGAGATAAAACTACCACAAATATGTATAAAATGACCAAAATATGAGATAAAACTACCACAAATATGAATAAAATGACCAAAATATGAGATAAAACTACCACAAATATGAATAAAATGAGCAAAATATGAGATAAAACTACCACAAATATGAATAAAATGACCAAAATACGAGATAAAATACCACAAATATGAATAAAATGACCAAAATATGAGATAAAACTACCACAAATATGAATAAAATGAGCAAAATATGAGATAAAACTACCACAAATATGACTAAAATGACCAAAATATGAGATAAAACTACCACAAATATAATTAAAATGACCAAAATATGAGATAAAATACCACAAATATGAATAAAATGACCAAAATATGAGATAAAACTACCACAAATATGAATAAAATGAGCAAAATATGAGATAAAACTACCACAAATATGAATAAAATGACCAAAATATGAGATAAAACTACCACAATATGAATAAAATGACCAAAATATGAGATAAAACTACCACAAATATGAATAAAATGACCAAAATATGAGATAAAACTACCACAAATATGAATAAAATGACCAAAATATGAGATAAAATACCACAGATATGTATAAAATGACCAAAATATGAGATAAAATACCACAATATGAATAAAATGACCAAAATATGAGATAAAACTACCACAAATATGAATAAAATGACCAAAATATGAGATAAAACTACCACAAATATGTATAAAATGAGCAAAATATGAGATAAAACTTCCACAAATATTGTTAATCTTGGTTGATTGGTTGATGAAGTATCAGTATTGTTATTGATTATTGATGGCTGCAGGGACAGAGGTTTGTGTGTGAGTCTCTGCTGCCATCTAGTGGTGGATCAACAACATGACTTTTCCCAGATTGAATCCCACAGAGTCCTGACTTGTTGGTTGGATCAGAGAGACTTCCAGTAAGATGGAGCTCTGAGCAGCAACACTTTCCTGAAATCTTCAAACGCTCCTCATAGTTTGTTTCCTCTGAAGTTTAGTCTAAATCAATGAAGTGTAGGACTTTGAACAGAAAGGAGACTCATTTTCTCTTCCTTTGTGGATGTTTGGATCACCACTACTCTGCAACAACGTCAAGTGAAGCGACCGTCACCATGAACAGCAGAAGAAGCAGCGGCAGCTACAGAGGACAAGCTGCAAGCCTGGAAAACAAGAAATCAGAGGAAGAAGAAGACAAAGAAGAGCCAGGAGACACTGGTACCAGGAAGAAAAGACTAGAACAGGGCTGTTCAATTCATTTGGAACTGGGGCCAGTTCATGAAAGTGAGAAACAACAAGAGGCCGGACAATATGAGTCATCACGGTAAGAAGAGAAGAAACGATAAGAACATGCTGAAGAAATGAATAGATTGTGTTTGTAAGTGCTAACAATGCACACTGTGACACACTGACACACACAGAGCCAAGGCAACGGTACATTTACATTTTCTACAATGTTCACCATCAGAGCAGGTGAGCAATATCCAAGCCTCATTAACAGACAATTAGAGAAATGCAATGAAGCAGCAGAAAACATGCAGAGAACTGGACAGAAGTGGACCAGCACCACTGTACAGGTTGATATCCTTTATGTTTGAGATGACACTCATTGGAGCAACAGGCAGCATCACATTTATCTACAACAACAACAAAGTGCACAGTATGGTACAGAACAGAACTACAACAACAGAGCAGAGCCTGCTGTTTGATCAAGGCCATGGATTTCAAAGTGCAGCACTCAGTTCAGGGGAGACAAATCACTTGTTCACAGTTTAATTCATTTAAGCAGCAAAGGACTTCCTAGTGCACCAACAAATACCAAAGCAAACTGCACATTCTGCCTCTGAATAGAATGATAAGAACATGAAGATATTTGATGAAGGCAGAACGCTTCAAAGTAGATTTAACAACAATCACTTCATCCATTTGAAGACAGAACAATCACTGTGACTCTCCCTAAGTTGGCCTCTCTACAATGCTAATGTTCAGCAGGAAGAGAAACACCAGAATGTCCTCTGAGTTCACAGAAAAACGCTTCAATGCGTTTCCTCTGCTAAGCCATCTAATGTCACTGTGAACCAGCAGATCCTTCTATCCAGCAGACATGTCAGTCAACAGTGTGAGGAAAAGGCGCTGCTGGAAACTGGAGGTCCAACGGAGAAAGTCTACAAGTTCCATGACAGAGTCCACGGTCTCTTTGAAGTCTCCACTGAGCTTTTCACACAGGAGGCTTTGGTGGATGAGGACATGTAGAGCTCTCACCTGAACCTGATCCCTGCCTGCCATCCAGGGTCTCCATCTGTCAGCAGCACGTTGATGCCGTCAAATCCAAGTCCTTCTCCTCAAAGAACACAATCATTCTGGTGAACACAATCTCCCCCCCAGAGTGTCCCTCCATAGGAATGAGTCCAAGCAGATCCTGGTGAAAAAGTTCCCCGTCAACAAATGGCTCATAGAGGCACAGCTGAGCAACATCACTGTAAAATTCATAAAATCCTTTTTTAATCTCTTCACGAGGAACCCTGAAGTATCCTTTATCAATTTCTCGATTTGATCGATTAGAACAACCTAAAACAACACGTGCAAAAGGCATTTTTGACCGATGAGTGAACGTTAGCCACGCTCCCTGCAGTCAACAATCCGCTCCGCTGACCACCACTTCATGATATGCATAGGTAATGAGGCGGATGTGACGTCATTTGTAGCCACCTATTCCCAGCTTCTCCCATCCAGGAACTAGCCAGGCCCCACCCTGCTGACTTCTAGCAGACATTGAAGGAACAAAATGGATGTGAGCAGTTTTCTGAGAGTCCATGCTGAGCAGCAGTGGAGGCTTAAATGTTTAAACGCCTGAACTAAGCTGATCAGATCTATTTCTCCCAAATGTTGGTATTATGAGCACAGCATCTGAAGCAGATTGATTTGAGTCTTCAGGGTGTGTTTACATGTTTAGTTATTTTTGTATTTGTGTACTTTTATTTCCCTCTTAGGGCATTTGTATGTTTAGAAACAGATATTCTAGCAAATGTGAGGGATATGCATGTCTTTATACATACGTGTACACGTGTACATACACATGTGAGTGTCTATTTGTTGCCTGCTTTAATGGATGCTGGGCTGAGTGCTTCATTATGCTTGTAACGGAGAACGCCACCTGGTGGGGAGGAGGGTTATAAATTTGTAAGAAATGCACTAACTGACTAGCCTAGCCGCGCTAGACAACCCACGGCAACGAATTTAATTCTCTGCCAGGGTGGGTCTAGTTACCCTCCATAAGGCTCGAGGCTGGATTCTCCTAAAACTGGCCGGACCAATCACCATGAAGTGTAGAGTCAGAAGGCGGGCGTAACTAAGTGACGACAGAGGCGCGACGATTCTGACAGAAACAACCGGAAACAATAAACAGTTATCTTTGGACTCGGCTTTGGCCACAGCCCTTAAAGATTTGAAGCTAAAATTCAACTTGAAAGATAAACAAAGGACGGCACTGAAGTGTTTCATTGAGAAGAAAGACGTATTTGGACTTATGCCGACGGGATATGGCAAATCCTTAATATACCAGTTAGCTCCGCTGGTTGGGAAGCTAATGGGACTTATCCACAATCCGCCGCTCTCGGAACTACGTCAGCCTATTCGTTGCACTGATTGGTTGTATACCTACCCAATTGCTGCAGAGGGATTTGATAGACAACCTTTTAGCCCGCCTCCCTCCCTGTCGAGCTTCCCTGGACCCTTGTGCCGTCAGAAACATGGGATCAAGCATGGCTGGGCTACTAACTGACACCAATGCTTTTGTTCTGGAAAAATTAAAAAGTTCAAAACAAACTATAAATCTCTGGCTGTGATGGATGAAAGACATTTTTAGTTTCGTTATTTCAGCTGCTGAAATGATTCTGGGAGCAAAAGAAAACGTCAAATTATTCTTTGAGCTGATGAATATTTTCATTTCCAGTCTGATGAGGTCAACACTCAGACTGTGGAGCTTTAATTTGAAGGGACTGAACAGGAAACAGTGAGACTTTGGACTTCTTTCAAAGCTGTTTCACTGGAATCATGTTTTAATCTGAGTCATTTTAAATAGAGACACGTGAAATGAAAGAAAACTCTCATTAAATCAATACTGAGCGTGTAAAGTTGAATGAACTGATCCATCATCTGGTGTTTGATCTCATTTAGAATTCACAATCATATAAAATACAGCTGCAGTCATTAAATCCACACATTTAAAATGAAATAAACACATTTTTAATCAGTTCAACCTTTAATTCATTGAACTCAGAAAACCATCCTTTAATGTCTTCCCTTAAAATGAGCAACATTTTAAAATAAAGCTGCAAAGTAAAAGTTTCACACTAAAGATGAACCACTGATGAACATTTAATGGCTTTAACTCAGTTATTATGAGGAAACAGAAATCCATTTCTAATATTTCTATCAAATATGTTTCTGTCTATAAAATATCCTGGACATCAATAAAAATGTCTGCAGAGTGAAATCTATGAGTCCATCTGCTTTTATTCATCATATTGATGTTTAAATAACAGGAACTGCAGCCCACGTTCAGTCAAGTTAGAGGAAATACGGATAAACCACGTTTACAGGTTAAGGAGCATGGAGATATGAGATCCTAGAATGATCCATCAGGGAGAGACTCTGACAGAATAACAGCTAAATGAGGAACACAGTGTTTTATTAGAACCTGAGATTTATAACCACGTTATGCTGGAACCCAGAGAATGTGATGAAGCTAACTTGAAGACTTATTTTATAATCTTTGCTTAAAAGTCACTAAATCAAAAGAATAACTGACTGAAGGGTGATGGATTTGATGAATATGAGAAACTGATGCTTTCTGAGAATGAAATGCTTTCAAGGGTTTAGATTTCTATGAAGCTGAGATGTTTTAATGAGAAACTCGGGTTTAAGAAGTGAAGAACTAAAGTGAACTAGGGCTAAATGTTCACTGTTAAACTCTAAATGGACTTTGGGGATTTTTATAAGTGTGTGCAGATTGTAGACAAAGATTACACAATGTGGTGTCAGTGACAGTTAGACGCTGACATCAGCTTCTCCATTTCCCATCAGAGGCCTTCTCTGAGCTGCAGACAGCAGAGGTTGGGTGGAGTGGTCCAGAAGGTCCAAAACAGAGAGTTTCAGTTCCTCAGAAGCACAGAGAGGTCTGATGATGGATGAGGTGGAGGAGTGTGAGAGTTGGAGGAGGGAAATCATTGAAATGTGTAACATCCACCACCGTCTCATTCACTCTGATATTTATACTGTATATTTGTAAATAGACTGTTTGCTCTGAAAAAGAGAAGCTCTCCAATCTGGTTATACGACAATGAAGCACATTCTGTTCTATTCTATTCTATTCTGTTCTGTTCTATTCTATTCTATTCTATTCTATTCTATTCTATTCTATTCTATTCTATTCTGTTCTATTGTGTTCTGTTCTGTTCTATTGTGTTCTGTTCTGTTCTATTCTATTCTATTCTATTCTATTCTGTTCTGTTCTATTCTATTCTATTCTGTTCTGTTCTGTTCTCTTCTGTTCTGTTCTATTCTATTCTATTCTATTCTATTCTATTCTATTCTATTGTGTTCTGTTCTATTCTGTTCTGTTCTGTTCTGTTCTATTGTGTTCTGTTCTGTTCTGTTCTGTTCTGTTCTGTTCTATTCTATTCTATTCTATTCTATTCTGTTCTATTCTATTCTATTCTGTTCTATTCTGTTCTATTCTATTCTATTCTATTCTATTCTATTCTATTCTATTCTATTCTGTTCTATTCTATTCTATTCTATTCTGTTCTATTCTATTCTATTGTGTTCTGTTCTGTTCTGTTCTATTCTATTCTATTCTATTCTATTCTGTTCTGTTCTGTTCTGTTCTGTTCTGTTCTGTTCTGTTCTGTTCTGTTCTGTTCTATTCTATTCTGTTCTGTTCTGTTCTATTCTATTCTATTCTATTCTATTCTATTGTGTTCTGTTCTATTCTATTCTATTCTATTCTATTCTATTCTATTCTGTTCTGTTCTGTTCTGTTCTGTTCTGTTCTGTTCTATTCTATTCTATTCTATTCTGTTCTATTCTATTCCGTTCTATTCTATTCTGTTCTATTCTATTCTATTCTGTTCTATTCTATTCTATTCTGTTCTGTTCTGTTCTATTCTATTCTATTCTATTCTATTCTATTCTATTCTGTTCTGTTCTATTCTATTCTATTCTATTCTATTCTGTTCTGTTCTGTTCTGTTCTGTTCTGTTCTATTCTATTCTATTCTATTCTATTCTGTTCTATTCTATTCTGTTCCGTTCTGTTCTGTTCTGTTCTATTCTATTCTATTCTATTCTACACACAAATGAAGTATGACATCACTGCGTATGTAAACCTGAAGAGAGTTCAGTGTAGCATCAAATACAGCTGATAGAGATCAAGTTGGAGTAGTTGTTGTAGAAACATGGAACAAATCAGTGAACAGGTCTGATCAGAGAGGATTTTACCACACAATGATTCAAAGAAACCACAAACCAACATGATCCACCAGATGACAGAAATGGTTCAACAGACAACATGAAGAGATGCAACATGACCCGAATTAGACACAAAATGAGCAAAACTGAAGAAAGACGAGCTGAAAGAAATGCATGAGCAGAATTAGCAACAACAATGACTAAAATGAGACACAAAATGAGCATCTCATTTGGATCATTTTGGACATTTCAGTCTGTTTTTAGGGGAAAAGTTGTATCAATCAGACTGTAAATGATCGAAGAACAAGCCTCTGTGTAAAACCTTCAGAATATTGAAGAGAATAAGTCAGGATAGTTTGGTGACTGCAGATTTCTGGATCATTCTGTGTCTCATTTGTGTCATTATGTGTTTAATTTTGGTCAGTTTACGTCTTTCTGTCTGGTTTTAGACATTTTGCATCTTTTCATGTTATCTCTTTGGTCCATTTTGGTCATTTTGTGCCTTAATTTTCACCATTTTGTGGTTCATTTAGGTCAGTGTGTGTTTTTAAGTTTGTTTTTGTTTAAAATTGTTCATCTTGTTAGTTCTTTTTTTTCATTTCATTTGGTCATTCTGTGACTCAGTGGACATTTCTCTTTCAGTTCTCATCTCTTTTTTGTTCTCTTTTGCTCATTTTATCTCTCATTTTAGTCATTTTCCATCACTTTAAGGTTGTTTTTGTTCTGTTTTGGTCATTTTGCGTCTCTTTTGGATCATTTTGTGTGTTTCAGTACATTTTTAAAGGTAAAAATGGTTTAAATCAGACTGTAAATGATCTCTGAACAAACCTCTGTGCAGAAGCCTGAGTACTGAATAGAATAAATGTGGACAGCTTGGTGAATGTAAGTGAAGATTTCTGCATCGGTTTGCTCATTTTGAGGCTAATTTTGCTCATTTTGTGTCTCATTTTAGTCATTATGTGTTTAATTTTGGTCAGTTTCTGTTCTTTGGTCTGCAAAGAAACACCTGTTCCACTGGAATAATGGACTGAAGGACTGCTCTTTCTGCACTGTTTGACCATTCCAGAGGACTGTGGTCTGAAAATAACACTGACTGAAGGAACAGTACAGAAATCTGTTGTCTCAGCGAGGAACAACTCCAGAGTGGATGAGAACAAAGTTTCAGTGACCAACACAAGAAGAAAAGAGTGGAGCTGGAAGAACAGGTGGGAAAAGAGCAGAAAGAAGTGAAGACGCTGACTGAGAAATGGCACCAACAAGAAACTCTATTAGAAGAGGATTTAGAAGCAAACACCAACTGATCATATTTTAGTGTTCCTGACCAATGGTTGGATAGACTCCCTACCAAACATGTGGAGCACAAATACAATCAGAACATCAAAACATTTGGCACAAATGGAGACATAATGATCCTCATTTCAGACAGTTTTCATGGATCAGGCCTCATGAAAGCTGTAAATCAAGAACAGATCTGTGGCTGACAACTCTAGAAATGTTCAAATGTGTCTGTCAGACTGAAATGTGAGCGGCTCCAATACTGATCCCTGTGGAATTCCTGCTCCATTAATGCCTGAAACAGGAAGAACATTTAGACAGAAAGACTGGAAATTCAATGAAGATGAGCAGGACTGTAGTATGGAGAGAAAATCTGATCTTCAGTTCATCCTCTGACGGTCAGATTGACCCGTTTCAAAGTTTAAAAATGTGGAAATAATAAATATTTCCACAGTCAAACTTCTGATGTCCACATTTTAACATTTCTGGGACATTTTTGAACATTTTTTGGTGGAAAAAGAAGAAATGTTTCTAAAGAATATTCACATAAAAATCAACCAAAATCCAGTAAATTCTCTGGATTTTGGTTGATTTTTATGTGAATGTTCTTAAAGAAAATGTCAGAAGTTTTACTGATAAATATGGAATCACTTTAGATATTTTTAGGATTTTTTTGGAAGATTTTTACTCATTTTTTTGAAAATATTGACAAGAATTTTCTTGCCAATTTTGGGGGATTTTGTTTTATTTTTTAAAATAAAACATTGAAGGAATTATTAGAATTTTCTTCCTGAAGGTTGTTGCACATTTTCATAAATTTGGTGAATTTTTTGCTGAATTTTTGGATTTTTTTCCTGATTTTTGGATTTTTTTGCTGAATTTGTTGAATTTTTTTTGTTGAATTTCTGTACTTTTTCAGAGCAGGAAACAATATTTGTGGTGAATGAAGACAACAGGAGGGTTAAAGTCAGACGATGGCGTTGGTTCTTCTGGAAGTAAATGTGAATTTTTCCAACATAAAGTGAGAGAAAACTCAGTAGATTGTGGTCAAAGAATGTGTCAGAAAGCCAAAGAATGAGAAAGACAGTTGATGAATGATATGAATGAGTGTTGTAAAATGAATGTGTTCTCTGAGAGGAAGAAAGAAGAAGTGATTGGGTTCCAATCTAAAGGAGATGAATTGGATTGGAATAAAGCACCAGGTGCATTTCTAGCATCCAGAGCTAAATGGATGGAAGATGGGAGAAAAACAGTTCCTATTTCAGTGGATTAGAGAGAAATGCAATCAGCCTCTAAATGTTGATGATCAAACTGGGAGCAATCCAGAAGAAAGAGCAGATGAAAGATTTAGATTCTATCAGCATTTACATTCAGCAGCTTTTTCTTTCAAAGTCAAAGCATTTCTTCCTCAGACTGACTTTAAAAGCACGTGTTTGGAGAGATTGATAGAGCTGGAATGAAAATGTCTTTGGGGAAATCAGCGGCTCCAGATGGACTTACAACCAACTTTGATCCGTTTTTCTGGGCTCATATTAGAGAAGGACTGTTTGAAGCATTCAAAGAAGCTTTCAATCAGGGAGTCACACTCATTTTAGTTCAGGTTCCACATTTAGCCCAGTTTGATCTCAAGTGGGCCGGAGCGCTTTTTACTACAAAAGTCAGATGAAAAAAGACACAAAATGAGACAAAAAGCAGAGAAAATATTGTGAAAATGAGACAGAAAAGGACCAAAGAACAATCTAGTGTCTGACTTTGTGATCACGGTCTAGAAATGGTTTTAAATGGATCCTTTGACTCATTTCCAATCTGCAGTTCATGTCTTCTCTGGAATTTGGACACTTTGATGATGATTGATGGATTGTGCTCATTTGGTAGAGGATGCTGCTTTTACACTCTTTCTACATTCATTGAAAGCTTCTGACGAGCTTCAGCACCACTTTATTTGACATTCACTGCATTATTTTGGATGGAAAATTCATTCATATGCTCTCAGTGTTGTCCAGCAGAGTTCACTGAAAGAAAAACGTCGCTGGATTTGTGTAAAAAAATGATGTTGTGCTTTGGTTTGAACACATTTTCCACCAATATCCCCTTAAATATGCTATGTGAGCATTATTATTTCACGTTCAAACGTTTCAGTCAAATCATTTCTTTTTCTACATGCATCAAGCATTGGTATCAGATAAAGGAATTTATGTCATCTTGTTGCCATTAAATGTTTTATTTCTATAATCCATGATCACATTTTATTTTCTGATACAGTTCTACTGATGTGACCTAAACTAAATGACTTAAAGCTGTATTTGTGTTGACCTACAATCAGAACACAGAACTCAGTCATCAAAAAGAACAGGCTGATTTCAGATTTCTTCTTTGACCAAACAACTGTAACATGGAAACTACAAAACCTGTTTGAACAGTAAATCTTTCTTCTCCAACAACAGTCACTCTGTGGAAATGTCCTCCCTCCACATCCAACGTAAAGTGCACATGTGCAGAACTGAGGCTTAAAAACATTTTGGTTCCCTCAGAGAACATGGTTAAAAGCTCAGGAACAAAAATCCATTTAGCATCTCTAAGACATGATGAACTGCAACCAAGTGTTCAGTCAATGTTAACTCGTGTTTTTACAGCTGTTAGGTAGGATTAGGATCACATTCAAACAGAAGTAACTAATGGAGTGACTTAAAGCCTCCACAAAGAAACAAGGTCACATTTGAGAAAAGACAGTCTGACCTTTTTTATTTAAACACAGATCAGTAAAACACTTGAACAATAATTACATGAACCTATCAACAGCTACTTTTTAGAACACTGCAAGACAACATGAGGCCCAACGAGCAGAGCAAAATGCAAACATCAAACATCACAAAGCACCATTCAAGGAGTCTGTTTTTCAGGACCTGAGCTGTTCTGGAAAGGCTGCCCCCATCAAGCTCCATGATCACCTTTTGGACCACTTCAAAAAAGTTCCTCTGTTCAGGAGGATCGTCCACATTTAGGGCCTACAGGAGTCCACAGAGGAGGGCGACGGCCAACGGAACATTGTCCACTTCTTGATGACTATTTGTCCTTCCAGGATGATTCCGATGTCCTCTGCTTTGGACTGGGCCTCGTCTTGTTTTGTAGTGAAGATTCCTACAGTGGTGTCTTCTGCGTAGTCCTCAAAGACGGCTTCACTGCTTCCCTACAATGAGATAAAAAGTCAGTCTACTCTAACGGGTAGACTTCTGGACACCACATAGTGTGGTACATCGTAACAGCTGGAACCAGTGTGACAAACGAGTTGTGGAAATAAATGTCTGAGGAACATTCACAGGTTTATGGAATCCAAACAGAGGTAGAAGGAAAATCTGCACCACTGATTGGCTCTCAGATATTTTATGGCCGACACCACAGAGTGATGTTTCCAACCTTTATTGTTCACTAAATGACAGATGAACACAAAGATATTTTGGACTCAATATTTATCTTTTGTACGTCGGCATTTCTTATTTTTGTGACTTTAGCATTTCTACTGAACGAGGTTTCATTGTGCTTCATGTCTATCCAACTTGTGTTATTAATGATCAGGTGAAGTAAATTTAAAATAAAACTTACTGCAGGTTTTATGACTGAGGGTTACATTTCCACTGGTTAAAACACTCTTCAATATTATCGTCTATTGCAACATTTTTCTGCCTCAGAACATCAAACTGAAACATTTTTATCTTGACAGAAGCCTGCTTCCAATCAAACATTGATTTTACTATTATTTGTTGAAGCGTCGCTTAATTCTCAGTCACAACAATACTTTGCAGTGTACCCTGCAGCATGTTGCTGTGTGGATTCTCAAAATGCATTTTCTCACACACGAGGCACAATATCTGCCCTCTAAGTGGAACAAAGCATGAAACCTCCATCCACATCCATTGAATATGGGCTCTTTGTAGCCACTCATAGAAATCCAAAGTGCAGTTCATGTAGAACCATGAGCAGCAGAGCACACACTGTTTTACACCACAAAACTGACATTTTTTCTACTTTCCATTTCTATATGCCAGCAACTTACAGTCAAAGTTTCAAACTGATCTTCAGCTGCAACGTGTCACTGAAAGTAAGGAAGAATGAGTTTGAGTCCTCAGTATGCAGCTTTAGGTAACCCAGGTGGAGTTGTGACTGCACTGCCTTTTTAATCATTAAGAGCACATGCTGCTACATACACCACCTTTAATACTTGGATCATGTTTCCATTACATGCAGCACTTAATATGATACTCACCACATGCTCTTTAATCAGCCGTCAGGGTCTTCGTTCAAGCAGACGCTTAATGCCTTCAGAATGGACTCCCTCCCAGCATCCACATCTTCTTCCCTGGATCCCTGAATGCAAGTAGAAGAAGAAACAGGAGTACTCAGAATGGAGTGAATGAAGTGAAACAGCACTCCAGACATGTTTGGATGAGGGAACAATGTTGTAACATTGCTAAAAGCTTGATGTTCCACAACATCTGCTTTAACACCAAAAGCACCATGACAGATGTGACACTTGGATTCTACATGAGTTACAGAAATGTGTTAACAGGGGCCTCTTTAACCCGTTATTTCCACCATCCCTTTTCTACAAGTTGAACAAAAAGACCCTTTTCTGTCCTCTGACGTCTGTCCTGCGTTCCATCAGCTGCTTCAGCTTCGTTCCACTTCGTCCTCCCTCTTCTGATACAGGGTTAGGAGTTTGTCACACAGAATGTCCAGCTGAGAGAACAAACGGGACTGGAGCGGGGGGGCGGTCAACCTCTGAACTCTGCGTTTATCTGAAATAAGACACATATATAGCACACAGTCATGTTTTCAAAAATGGCAGCGACCAGCTGACCGAGCTTGTCGTCGTCATAAACCAGGCTGAGGTCACGTGACCAAATTCTAAAGAGTTCATACCATAGCTTACAATCAACGGGTTTCAGTGACTGAACGAGGACTGTTACCACGGCAACTGTGAGTCTGATGTCATTCTAGCTTTGGATGAACATATAAACTACATTTTTCTGTGGGCGATGAACCATTTCCTGGAATAAATCTCCACATACAATAAGGGCAATGTCCAATGTCTTTTTTTGTTAGAACCGAGCTCAGCAAACCTGTCATATGTGGCTTTGAGTCAGTAACTAATGAGACTTGTAGGATTAAATAATAATTCTTAGTCCAACTGCTCTTCACACAGAATGCATGAGCTTTTGGACCAGCTTTTCTTTTCCACTGAATATTCCCTGAAATCAGAGATATCAACCATAAAGCAGTTAAAAACATCTGCAGTATGACCGTTAAAAGCCAGATGAAGTTTGTCACTAGAAATGAAGTGGATTGTGATAATAGGACCGCTCCATTACAGGAGAAATATTAATGGTGCTTATTTTAGTCGGAACCGAAATCACAGTTATTCCAACCATTATTCCTCAACTTAAGTCTTTACAAAACAACACAAAATATATTCTTTGGAGAATTAAAATAGTGCAAATGACATCAAGTGTGTTCACTTTTGTGCCCCTGAACTAGCATAGACTGTGAGTGCACGCTTTGAGAGGGCAGAGCGGGGGTGTGCATTAAAAACACTGTAAAGTTAGTGTTATTAATCAGTTTTTATTGTTATTTTGGATCAATTCATGTAATAAGTGGAACTGAATTTTGATTAGAAAAAGTTTCTATAAATATTTACCATCAAGGCTTTTTCAGTCAGACATGGTTTTTAGTAAAATTACTTTGATATTACTGATTCCTTTGTGTGTCCAGTACTTGTCCTTAAAGTAACTCCAGACCTCAGACACATCAAACAGGGCTGGCCATCGCTCTCTGAAATCCTGGACCATTGGAGCGTCCTGCACCACCTCATATCTTCTGAAAGCAAACGTCTTGTCCATCTTTGACCTCACTGCTTCTTTGCCATTTCTCTTCTTCATGTCAGTTAGTAGTTCTACTCTAACTTTTTCCAGACTACTTTCAGTCTCACCTCTTGGAAACGGGGGGGCAGTAGTTCACTTCACAGCGCTTTGGTTGTTTTATTCCAAAAGCAGGACTTCTGCCTTCTGGCTTGTTGGTCCTAGCATTCACTACTACCTCAGGACAGCCAAGCTTCCTCACATCTGTGCACTGGTGTGCCACTTTATTCTTCAAACTGTGTTTCCATCCTGCATAGCCACTTTCTGAGCCTCTCTCTGACAAACAGGGATGCTTCCAGATGAGGGCCTCTCCAACACTGTCCAACTGTTTGTCTGTTACATAAACCCTACAGCGGACCATCTCTTGGAGAAGCGTCTCAACGATGTTTGAGCCAAGTTTGACATCTGGAGTGAGTACTTTTCCTCTGTCCTTAAACTCAGCATTGGCTTGCTCAAGCTTTAACTCAGAGTCATATGAGGACTGTGGCTCAACAAATGTGGATGTCCAGCATGTCTTTGAGCCTGGTGGCTCTGGAGATGAAAGGATGTCCGTGTCCACACAGCTTACACTCGATAAAGAAGAAGTGTCATCAGTTGGGACGTGGCAAACAGAGAGAGGAGCTGGGAAAGTGAAGAGGTTGATGATTGTGAAAGAGGCTGGAAAACTGAAGAGGACGATGCTTCTGAAAGATGGATTACTTTTATGGTGCCTCTGTGCTGGAGCTCCTCTGTTGAAGTGAGGTTCATGTGTTCATTCCTGAAGAGTGGATCCAGAAACTGAAGTGTGATGCTGGATGTCAGGCCACACTGACGTTGGACTTCTGCAACAAGCTCATCAACAGTTTCAGGGAGTCCATCTGAAAGCGTTCGTCTCTGGCTGCTATTGTCCACAAGGACAACTTTCAGTATGAAGGACAAGTCCATTCTTCTCAGTGTGTGAAAGCAGAGGGCATAAAATAAGAGGGAATGAAATTAACACCATTTTTAAATAAAAAGCACAGGACCACCAAGATCTAAACCAACACTAATCAATGCTCAGAACTACAGACCTAAAACTGAATATTCTGACTCACTGATTAGTTTTTAAAACCACAACTTTCTGCAGCTCTTATATCAATTCATTATTGATTTATTAAATAATTACAAATGAATTCATACATGTATTTATGTCTGTTTTCCTAAACCATAAAACCATATTAAATCCACTAAAATGATGAATGTCTCTGCTTAATGAACTATAATCTCATTTATAGGAATTTCTAAATCTGGATTCTGCAGCCCTTCAAATTAAAGGAACCAACCTTTAATAACAACATGCCTTTTCAGAGTCACCATACGACTCGATCCAACATAGAATCAGCCAGAGGATGAATGTCAGCCACTTCTTTGAGCTCCAAAAGCTTTACTTCTCTTGTTGGTGATGTTGTTCATTCAAAGGCTCTGTAGTGTTCAGTGTACCACCCACACAACAACCTTACAATCAGGTACAACTCATTTTAATGAAGCACATCTGAATGATCTCCAAGAACTCTGGCATGCCACTTACTGACCCATGTCCAACCATCATGCCTACATTGTAGGTGATGCCACTGATGGAAGCTGCCTTTGGAAGATGGACTTCAGTTGTATTCGGCTATTTTGATTTCACAGCTAAAACAATGTCTTGATTTAAAAGATGAACAGGAAACAAAGATGTACTGGGTACATCCAGACATGTTTTACCCCAGGAGGAGGAGTTCAGGTGAAACGCCATCATAAGTTGGTGCTTTGAAGCAAGAGTCAATGGAATGTTTTTAAAACAACTAGTCTGCTTCACAATCTGCTTAAAGTAACTCTGCTTAGCTTCAAAGCTAAGCGTCCAGAGGACCACCAAAGGACCAGAACACCTCATCATGTCAGGGTGATGCTCCATCAGGTGGTGCTTAGGTAAGAGTCTGGCAGTTGGAAACAGTTCTTGGTCTCTTTGTCTGTGCTCGCTTATCTTGCTTTCAAGGTGTGCAATGGATCCGTCAGTCTGTGTTGGTGCAACAATGAGTTCAACTACAGCTTTCAATCCATTAACACCAACCAGGAGGGTTCATTCTGAGGCACCAAATGAGCAATAAGAAAGGGAAGAAGCCTTAGCAAACTCCAGTTCTCATGTTCATTGCCCCCCCACAGTTCTCTGAGCTGAGAAATTCTGCGGTACAACGTGAGGCTGATTTGATTTGTCTGCCCATTTATAGGGAAAGGACAATACTGCTTTGTTTAAATCACTGAGAGTAAAAAACTTTTTGGAACTTAATGCTGACAAGCAGGAAGCCAACTCTACAGGCAAAATGCCCTCAGATACATGGTGAGCCACATCAGGAGGAAAACCTGTCAGAAGGTGGAAATGTGTGAGGTGCTTAGTAAAAACACACTCTGGTTTAACTCCAGAACAATGGCTACCTTTCTCTAGAGCTGTTCTTACATGATCACAATGTTGCTCTTTACTTGGCAGATCAAAAGCCCCAGAGGCAACAGTGTGACAGTCACTATCACATCGCTTGGCAGTGCAAAACCCACAAATCAGCTGAAAAAGTTTGAAGAAAGCCAGCGATACTGTGTGCTCCCAAGTTATCTGCTAGAATACTCTGCACGGTTCCTTTAATAGAGGAGCCCAACAAAGGAACAAACACACCATCAGACTCTAAGATCTGAAGATCCTGCAGAAGTGGCTCTAACACACGCTCAGAACCAAATTCCTTTCCATCAACACTTCTGAAGAGTGCAGCTAGATAAATGGATGACAATGCTGACTGAGAGCCTGGTGGTAGGTTACCCAGAACCCAGTAAACCCCACAGAGCTTCTGGATTTTCCAGGAGGTGCCTAAAGGGTTACACACTTCAAACTCATCCACGTACAGACCAACTGAAATACTTATTTGTTCTGCATTCAATAACTCATTTTCTACAAAAAACGTGCCATCCTCTGGAGATTTAAACTCATGAGATCCATCAAAGATACACTTACGCTTCCCTCCATGACTGGCAAGAATCGTATCCAAGATAACTTTGTAATTCAGAACTTGCTGTAATAATTTCAACATTGGAATAAACTGAAAAGTGGCCTTTTTATGATCTATCAGTAAGTGACTGGCTGAACAACAGAGAACCTTTCACTGCAGTACTTTAACCGTCTATGTACAGAACTCAGAGACCCCCTTTCTCAATTGCTCTACAAACTGGGTTGGATGTACATAATGCTGCTGTAATATCCTGCACTAGATTTTCTCTAAGTGGGACTTTATGTCGCTCAAGAATGTCTTTTACAACTCCACTGGAAACTGAGGCTGTTGCAGAGTTCAGTAAATAGTTTAGTTCCTGTAAAAACGCATCAACAGCAGTAGCTGGCACATGCAGCAGAAACTGCAGCTGTAGCAAGGCTGTGGCTAGCTGCTGCTCAATGAGCTCTTTCTGTTGTCCTTGTGGATTTAGTACTGCACTAAATAAGTCCTCCTCCACACCTTGTTCCTCCTGGTCATCAAAAGAAGATGAAGCTCAGTGAGTGGTTGTCACAACACCTGGAATAAAATCATTTAGTGTATGTGGGGTGTGATGGCCACTTCTGTGTGACTTAAATGTGCCATAAATGCATGTTTGAAAGCTACAACCATTAAACACACAGCTGACATGTTCACATTTGTGTAAATGAGTGTTGATATGAATAAAGTACTCTCTTTCATGAGCCAATGTTTTATGCCTACACAGATGACAGGTAAACGTACAAAGTTGTTTCTGACTTACATTTGTGTGTCCCCTACTATGGTGGAGAAGTAAACCATTCCATGTCTTAAATGTGCAAGGACAAGAGAAAGTGGTCCACGGAAAGCAAGCAGTGCGGCCAAACTGAGGATGTTTCAGCTTCTAATGCTTCAGCAGTGCAGAGCTACTGGACACCTCTACCCAGCACCCCTTACACTGCCACTGTGGAGGAAAAGAAACGACATCAGAAAAATGGAGTTATCTGTAGAAACAGACTTTAGTCAGTAGTGAATCCTGCTACTCAAGTTCAAATGTAAGATGTAAACTAATCCTGTATCTATCCAGAAAACACGAGCATTATACCTAATAAAATGTGAGTCAGTCTGCAAAACATCCACAACTGCTGAACAAGTCATCTGCTTTTTGTGTTAATTCAAAGTCCTCAGGATAGTGCTGCGTATTTAAAAGACTTAAATAAAGGTCTTTTACTCACATTTACTACAGAGCCTTGGCATCATGAAAGATGAATGGACCTGGAACAACTAAAAACTAAAAACATACAACAGAGTGAGTTGGAGGAACAAAAAGGCAACAATAAAATAAATCTCTAAAAATAAAGTCACACACATCAGCAGAATGCTCAAACATATACTGTACATGAATCTTTACGATGGTCTATTTTGAAATCACAGCAGCTGTTCTAAAGCGCCCATCGATGGACTCACATTTACCGACGGTCCCTAAACGCCTCACAGTGCAGGCTGCGGTGAGCTCAGACAGTAATGTGAGCAAAAAGTACTTTGAAAAGAGTGAAACGAAGTGTTCTAAAGTCAGATCTGTCCAAGATTAAAGAGTGGTTTTATCTACGTGCTGTTTTCTATGAGCGGAAAACATTTTAAAATGTTTAGACCGGCAGTCCATCGTTTTCATATAATGCTTAAAAGCTAAAATCATAATTGTGGTTATTAATTCAGTGATTCTGCAGCCCTACTACTGCCATAGCCGCTGTAATAGGCTAGCTCACCGGCTCGGCATCGTCCTGTCTGCTCTCTGATCCTGAGTCGGACCTCCTGCTCTCTGAGAAACGCACATCAGCTCAGTAGCTAGAAACAGACTGACAGTCACGGGGAAATAAAACGGATTCTTTACACCACTATGGCTCACACAGTTGCTGCTTGTGCTGGTTAAAACCACAATAAAAAAGCTTCATGATAATCGTTCACTGGCATGAAAGCCACCACTTGAAATTTTACACAGTAAAAAGCTGCGGTCAATCCAGCCGCTCCTACATTTTCAGTGCGCTCTTACCGTCAGCTTACGGTAAATGCACGACCGATACGCAGCAACTATTTCCGGTTTAAAAAATAAAGCGCTGCATTCGCAGATGTATTATACAGCGATGTTTTAAGTAACTGACTCAGCTTAACTGTTAACTATCGAATTGTACGGCTAATATTTACACTAAATAAATAGCTTTTAGTATAAGAAGCTGAAAACTTGTTTATCTGTCTGTCTGTCTGTCTTAAAAAGGTGAATTCAAATAAAAAGTGATGTGTGTCATCCCGGTGATCTATTAGTGTGATAATAAAATAAACCTGAGTCAAAAAGTCACATGATCTGGACCGTAATGAGAAGACATGCTGATATTTACATTAAAAATGCTTAATTTTTTGCTTTAAAATCTTTTAAGCCAAACTATTTCTTCTTCTTTGGTGTATGCTGACCAGGTAAGGTAGGATTGTGATTCTGCATTAGTTTGGGGTCAATAGGTCACATGACCTGAGAGCTATTGAGCTATCTTTTCTTTTCTTATCTTTTTTCTTCCTTTCTTGGACCTCCACAATAGTAACCCATCTTCTCTCCAAATACATGGAATTGAACATATACAGGACTCAATACAAAAAGGAAATAGATTGAAAAAACTAAGACAACGTGAGACCTTTTGGATATATAAATTACAAGCTACGAAGTATCCTGGACTGAATGAGGATATTGATTATTCTGTTTTTCTTTGATTTTTTTTTTTTTTTTTTTTGGTGCTTTCGGGCACTGGTTACTCTCTCCACTTCCTCCTTGACAGGTGGAGGATTTCTATTGGTTGGTTCTTTTGATTATAAGGACCACATGGTGTGTCTTTTTACTCTATTTGTCCCCCTGAGGAAAGCCTTGTAGGCTGAAACGCGTCGGGGCTTATTGTCTCCTTTTTTGACTTGCCATGTAGTATTAAAGGCATTTTATTCACCCAGAGAGTGCCTTGGTGTTTTTATGCTTTTATTATGATTTTTCCCCTACCAAAGAGCACCTCTGTTTTGTGAATATTTACTCAGCTTATGTCCAGGAAGCGTTCCTCTTTTACCCTATTTTTCGATATTTATTAAAGTACTGGGGAGTACTTTGTGAGGTACAGCTCCACCCAGTGTGTTTGGACCCAAGATTTACATCAAATATGGCGAAGACTTTTTCATACTCTCTTGAAGATGGACAAAGAATTATCACAACCTCTTCATTGATGGATGACTTCCCTAATGCACAACCTTCTCAGGAAATGGTGAATAAAACCTACTCTAACTTGAGACACCTTTTGGAGAAAGAAATCAGATTACATCTTAATTCTGTGACTCTCTCAGATTATTGGAGAAGGGGCCTCATTCCGAGAGGTTTAAGAATTAAGAAATACCCTACATTTGGAGAAGAGAAGCAACACTTTAGACAAAGGTGGGAATCCATCCTTAACAAATGCTCCTCCGATCTTATGCTTCTACTAATTGAGGAATCGAATAAAGACAGAGAAGCTGTACAGAATGAAATCACTGAAGTGAGGAAGACTATTTTTGAAGCTGATACACATGTAAATTGTGACCAGCTTGAAGAAAAACTAAGAAATGACATTGAGAAGTATACACAGTATGTTAAACAACTTAAAATTAAAAAGTTTCAGAGAGATGAAACTGATTACAAAGAGGAGAAAGTTTACAACTGGAGTAGGAAGACAGAGAGAAGCACTGCTATGAGACCATCATTTAAAACGAGGCCAAGGACTGTTTCCTTTAACCTCACAAGCAGTGAGGATGAAGACATTGCTACTTCCTCTGATACTTTGCCCTCACAAGATTTTTTAGGACCTCCAGACCGTTCATCTGTTCAGGTCAAATCTACAAGAGGAAGGAACCGCGGGAGGGGATGGTACAGAGGAAGAGGAGGACTCGGCGTGGTAGGAGGAAACCCAGAAGCCAGGATCACTCGGAGCAGAACCAGACACATGCCGTGATCAACATCTCCAATAAGCCGTTGTCTGCTGAAAGTACACAGCTCCTTTCTAAAGGATTATCTTTTGCTCCTACTCTCTCTGCCAAGGAATTTGACACCAAAATTGACCTATTTCGCTTCTACAGGAGCTTACATCTGAAGACTTGGTATAGACTGAACACACCAGCCACTTCATCAGACTCAGGTCAGAGTGCTCCTAATCATGAAAGACTGTTATTTAAACCTAAGTCTACTTTTTGTCCTTTGGTCCAAAATGCCACTCTTAATACATTTGCAAAGAAAGTTGATTTTGAAGTTAATAAATTTTTTAATAATCAACATAAACCTGTTAAGTCTAATATTACATACAAAGAAAAATGTGCTTTAGATGAACTTATCAAAGATGATGAAATTGTGATCAAAAAGGCTGATAAAGGTGGTGCGGTAGTAGTATTAAGTAAAGATATGTATGTGAGAGAGGCTTATCGGCAACTTAATAATGAAGAATTTTACAAACGTCTTCCATACAATCCTATTGAAGACTTGAAAGTAGAGTTGAAACAGTTACTCACTGATGCATTAGAGAGAAACTGGCTCTCCGAACAGGAGTTCAAGTTTTTGTTTAAGGAACACCCTAAAATGGCTTCTTTTTATATGCTTCCCAAAATCCATAAATGCCTTGTTAATCCTCCAGGTAGACCTGTTATTTCTGGCAATGATAGTCTTACTGAATCTGTGTCTAAATTTATTGACTATTTTATTAAACCTTATCTTCCTGCCCTCCCAGCTTACATCCAGGATACTACCGATGTCCTTTCTAAAATTAAAGAAATGAAAAATATAGGCTTAGAAGCATTCATGGTCACTATGGATGTGGAAAGCCTCTATTCTAACATTGTACATGAAGAAGGACTGGCAGCAATGAGGTTTTATCTTAGTGACCGCCTTCCCACAGATATGCCTCCTAATGAGTTCTTGATTTCACTTACCAAGTGGACTTTAAATAATAATATTTTGTATTTGAAGATAAAGTTTTTAGACAGGTTAAGGGTTGTGCTATGGGAGCCTGTTATAGCCCTTCATATGCAGGACTATTCCTAGGAAAATGGGAACAAGAATATGTCCTTAACACAGAGTTTAACAGGTTCTATAAATACATTATTTGGTGGGGGCGATATATTGATGATGTGTGTTTATTCTGGTCTGGTACAGAGCAAGAATTAAAAGAATTTCATTTATTTCTGAATAATATTAATCCCAATATACGGCTCTCATTAGAATACAGCAAAGAAAAAGTTAATTTTTTGGATATGACAATTTATAAAGATCATTTGGGTAATCTACACACAACTCTATTCAGAAAAATAACTGACAGGAACACCATTTTGCACAATAAAAGCTGTCATCCTAATTGGTTGAAAGAAAATATTCCATATGGACAGTTACAAAGAGTCAGAAGAATATGTGATGACGATAATGATTTTGAGATTAAATCTAAGGAGATGATTTCTAGATTTGAGGAAAGAGGATATAACAGAAAGACTCTGCAAAAGGCTTATCTAAGGGTACAAAATTTAAATAGGGATAGGCTTTTGGTAAGAAATCCCCCCAAGGATTCTAGGGAAGGTGTTGTTTTTTGCACTACATACAGCGTTGAGGCTAATGGTATTAGAAACATTATCAAAAAGAACTGGGATATTATTAACAGTGATGAAACTCTGAGACAAATTTTCCCAAAGCCTCCTTTATTTTGTTTTAAAAAATGCCCCACCCTTAAAGACAAACTGGTTCATAGTTATCAGCCTTCTTCCTGTAAAAGAACTTGGCTTGACTTTAAACCTATTGGTTCATACAAATGTCAAAACTGTAATCATTGCACTAATGTTCTGAATACAAAAACCTTTTTGGATCTTCATTCAGGCCAGGAGTTTTCAATTAAGCACTTCATTAATTGTAAAACTACTTTTGTCATCTATAGACTGGTCTGCCCAACATGTCAAGTCTTCTACATAGGGATGACTAAGAGGCGACTGCAGGACAGATTGGCTGAACATAAATATGCTATCCGTACAGCTAACACCAATTATCCTATGGCTAGACATTTCTTGGACCTCCACAATAGTAACCCATCTTCTCTCCAAATACATGGAATTGAACATATACAGGACTCAATACAAAAAGGAAATAGATTGAAAAAACTAAGACAACGTGAGACCTTTTGGATATATAAATTACAAGCTACGAAGTATCCTGGACTGAATGAGGATATTGATTATTCTGTTTTTCTTTGATTTTTTTTTTTTTTTTTTGGTGCTTTCGGGCACTGGTTACTCTCTCCACTTCCTCCTTGACAGGTGGAGGATTTCTATTGGTTGGTTCTTTTGATTATAAGGACCACATGGTGTGTCCTTTTACTCTGTTTGTCCCCCTGAGGAAAGCCTTGTAGGCTGAAACGCGTCGGGGCTTATTGTCTCCTTTTTTGACTTGCCATGTAGTATTAAAGGCATTTTATTCACCCAGAGAGTGCCTTGGTGTTTTTATGCTTTTATTATGATTTTTCCCCTACCAAAGAGCACCTCTGTTTTGTGAATATTTACTCAGTGGATGTCCAGGAAGCGTTCCTCTTTTACCCTATTTTTCGATATAAAAATATAATTTTTAACCAAATTATTAAACTAATGAACTTTTCACAATATTATTATTTATTGAGATTCACTGGCAGACTTTTAATCCACTTGTTATATAATAATATTTTTATCAGCTGTTTCTTTGCATTGAAATCCTTTTTGATGTTCTTGTTGCTTCTTCAGAAAACCTTCAGATCAGAGAAATACAACCCAGAAGCTCTGTGTCAACATCAGGTGCAGCAGTTTCTATCCTAAAGTAAATCAGGTTAGAGGCTATTGCAGTTCATGGTTTTTGTGTTATACTGTAATTTACACACAGATTTAAGGTGTTCATTCATCTCCTCACCCCTTATGGATGTCAGGTGAAGTTAAATAGTACATTTTAAAGCTTTACAGGAAAACATAGGTTAAATCATTTTCAGCTTTCTGCTGACCTGCTGCTACAAAGTGGGACTTTTGTTCAAACCTACACCCACAGTAATACCTCTTTATTTTGTTCTGACAGATGGGATGGCCCTGTAAATTATAGTATTAGTTACATGATGGCCAAAACATACAGCTACAGAAGAATGGAAGTGGTTGTGCAGTCCCCAGGAGCGGCAGAATTTAAAGAAAGATGGCCGCCCCTCTTCAAACCATTCCAGGTAAATCATTTCTCATTTTACTGTTCCTGAACCTACACTTATTTTAAACAGTAATAATGATGGCATAAAATTCAGAGGCTGTGTTTACACCTCCTGAAAGTCCCAAACACCTGCTGTCTTTCAGATCAGAGGAGGTTCGTAGGTGCACTGCAGTTCCACTACAGTCAACAGTGATGTCCCAGCTGGACAGGTACACTCCAAAGCTCCTGCAGCTGTTTGATGCAACGGGAGGAGCAGAGGGTCAGAACATCAAGAACATGCTGATGGAACTGATACAGGTAAGACAAGAGGGGTTTATTAAGCCCCAAAACATACAACCACACTGAAATCTGAAAACTACTCACACATGATGGGGTTTACTTTCCACATGACAGGAAGTTTAGTTTCTGTTTTGTTGGTTTATTTATTTTTATTTATTTTATGTTCCTTGTCTCCCATCCCTCCTGCTCCCCCTCCATCTTCCTCTACCTCTATCTTTCTACCTCTCCTCCTCTGTCCCTCTCAACCCCCCCGGCCAGCAGGCAGATGGTTCCCCCACATAAAGAACCAGGTCCTACTTGAGGTTTTTTCCTGTTAAAAGGTGTTTTTCTTGCCACCTTAAGGCTGCTCTGGGAGTTCATATGGGTTCTGTAAAGCATCTTGAGATGATTTGATCTCTAATTGGTGCTATATAAATAAAATAGAATTGAATTTATTTATTATTTCAACAAATGAGACATTCCATCCTAACTGTGTTCTCTTTGTATGTCACACAGGGAACAACAGAGACAAATATACACGAGGAAGTGAAAACTCAAAGGTTGAGAATCTGCACTTGCCAGGATCCAGATGCTGCTGGTATTCTCACTGAGGATGTCCCAGTGCTTCCTGGGTATGCTGCCTCCTCCTTGGATTAACATATGCCCTAAATCTGGAATATACACCCAAACTCTCAGACATTTGAGGTCTCCTAAAGACTTTGTTCTACTAGACTTTCTGTGGCCTAAGCTGGTCCACCATGAACAGTTTTAGCTCCTGTTCAACAACGTCATACCTGGGTTTACAGACAGCTGTGAGCTGAATGGAGAGCACCCACCAACAAGTCAATTGTTCTTTTAATTGTCCTTGTAGGCAGCTGTAGGTGGAGTTTATGACAAATGTTTTCACTGTGAGGATTTTATCAGCTGCAGGTCAGAATTTGTATTCTGTAAATTGTTCAAGTGTTCTAATATGAATCTTAAAATCAAAACCTTTTTGTTCTCATACCCTTGGACATATGTGCATAAAAACACGGTTCTGTTCAGCACTTGATCAGGTCACAGTTTACTCTGATCTATTTTAGTTTTTAAAATGGAAATCGTATTTAAACAGTTAAGAACTGTGAAGTTGGAGAAAATGCTTTTGATTAATAAATGTTGGACACAAATAGTTTCTTTCTTCAATGTACCAGATTTTATTGTTTTTTTAAACTAATTTTATAAAGTAATTTAGACTTTCAAAAACATGCAAAATATTTTTTTAAATCAATAAGAGTGAGTGTATGACATCATCTTACTTTAATTTATTAAGTATGATGTCATTAACAACTGACTGTTTTTTAAATTAGTTCATTTTTTTTGTTTTTTCTTCAAGGCTATACTCAAAACTTTTAACTTGGTGAAATTCACATTTTTGAGTTTTCCTAAATCAAAAAAGAGAGAAGTTCACTAAACTTTACTGAATTCAGGAGAAATGATAGAGCAAGGACCACATATGCCGACAGAGCCAGTGTCAACTCTGAGGAGTCTCTCTGTCCTTGGTGGGTTTATACTGTCTGAGAGAAAAGAGGCAGATCTGACCTTGTTGTTGCTGTATCAGCAAATAGTTGTCTGTCTGAGCAGTTGGTGTGCTTCAGTTGGGGTCAAAGGGTGACCTTCTGAATGTTGGTACAATTTTTCCTTAACAGTTCACAGTTTTGAAACCACAACGTTGTCCTCAGTCCTGTTTGACTGGACCCACATGTAGTCACAGTTAATCTGCCATACTTATGATTCATGACTCACAGTAGAGGACCACTCCCAGGTTGAAGCATGGCACTGAAGTTACTGACAGTTTAAAAAAACAAGAACAATTAACAAAAAACCACTGAAGCAACAGGGTCACCAGTCTGGAATTGTCAGTAAGTATGACAGCTCAGTGCTAATGTTTCCAGCAGTAGGTTTACACATTTCAGACCATCACTTACAGGGTCTTTTGTTTGTTTCTTTGTAAAGTTGCATATGTTCTATCAAAGACTAAAGAGTTTTCCATCCCTTCCACAGTTAAAGCAGCAGTCCACAGTGACTGGCTGCAGCTCATTTCAATGCTCAATAAACACAAAGTTGTACACTAAAACAAGCTCAGTTTAATTTCCTGTTTGCTTCATGTCAGATTTGAAACAAAGTCACCCTGAAGACCTTAAAGACAAAATGCTGTCAGAAATGATTGCACATTAACAGCATGTTCCTATTTCAGTGACTGTTTCTAACCAACATCACTTCTGATTGCAGCACCTAAATATTCATCCAGTACGAGGATCTGAACCCTTTAAACAGCAGCTTGTTTACACAACACTCTTGTTTGTTTTCTTCTAAATAAAAATGATTCATTTACATCAAATATGTATGAAGTGAAGCTTTTTAAATCATCACAGTGTGGGATGTGTCAAAGATTAGGACAGCTGTTAACTGGAATTAACTCATATTTATGACACAAGGATTTTTATTAAAAACTCACACCTTCAAGACAAAATACTCCTTGTCAAAAAATACATATGATAACATTTCCTCCCTTTCCTTTTTCCTTCCTATTCTACAATTAACCAACAGAATATGTGTAAGGCTGTTTCCTCCCAGTTCTTTTGATGGAGCAGTCAGGAGACTTCTTCTTAAAATCAAAGTATTTATTACAGTAAACTGAATGTGATACAGAGCTCTGGGCCTGAATCCTCTGTCCCTAACCAACAACAAGTGTTCAGTCAGTTCAGATGGAATCAGACTAACTGTTCCTGACCCAGTCTTCTTATACTCTAACAGTGTGGATATCTATCAAGGCCGGCTGCTCCTTCCGATGCTGCGTTGTTCCGCTGTCCTCTGTCACAGCTGATGTTTTATCGCTCTCATAGGAATGACTTCACCGCTGCAAAGCAAGATTAGAGACTGCACACACACCAAGCTCATGTTCTTTACTGATTACAACAAACTGTCTGTATTTTATTATCAATCACTTTATGTCTTGATCATCCTTACATTCAAACACATGAGTAATAAGTAAATAAAGCATAAGCTCCTTCTTATTGATTCTTTGTTTCATTCCAGTCACACCGTGGTAATGATGCTCTTCACCTTCCTGTTCCTCAGAACCAATACAGCTCTTTAATATGCACTCTGAGCTAATTATAAAACACACCATTTCCCACACCACTGTCATTTAGCACATTTTTAACCAACATTAGTCCTGATCATAACTTCAGAATATTACTTAATTTAGCAGATTTTAACCTGTCAAACGCTGGTTTGTTTCCACAATGATGTTGTTTTAAATCAAATACAACAAAATAAATGTACATTTTCCACATAATGTGGACATTTTTTATTTTTTAAATGATCATCACTGATTAGGACTAATGTTGATTCTGATACATTATTTATTGTACAAAGATTAAATGAAAAACTAACACCATGGACCTTAAAAACAAACATGTACGTGTCAAAAAACTGCCATAAAAGTGTTGCACATTCACTATATTTTTCCACGTTCATTCATAATAAAAAGTAAAGCCAAAGCTCCAGACATAAAGACCAATAGCACATTTCCAGTTTCCCCAAAGTATCGATCATGTCCTCATTCTATTCCAAATACATTAACAGCCAAACAGGCAAAATTATCAAGAAATTCAAAATGAATTCATCAAACCACAAACTCAGAAATAAATCTTTAAATGTACATCCAGGAATGACTCTAATGTGCAGAACTCAACCTAAACCTGGACCATGTGAAACCTCCAGCTCTGCACATGTACCAGTACTTACAATCGTATGTAATTCATGTTTTACTGAATATAGTCTGAAATTTAACAGATTGTAACCAGTTTTAAATCTTAATGTACAGAAATTTTCATTCAAATAATGATGATTTGTTGTTGATTCAAATAAAACAACAAATGACTGTTTGTAAGTCTACAGATTTATGATGTGGACATGATGTAAAGTTTCTTCCTGTTTCTTTACATTTTCATTACTAACCATTACTAGATTATCTGTAACTGTAAAACTGCAGTTTAAGGAATGATTTTCCAGCCCTCAGTAGACAGAGTTTTTCTTTCAAATAAAGCAAACAATTACATTTGTTGCTGACTTAAATGTAGTAACAAAGGTGCAATTCAAAGTCAAACATTCTAAACTGTTTTTAGCCTGTTTTTTTTAGGTGTTTTTGGATTTCTTATTTATTTTTTGCTGTGATCCAACCACAAATTATCTGTAATTTAAATCTGTAAATAACAGGAGGATTTTTCCAGAAGGTACAGGTAAAAACTGTCACGTTTTACAGTGTACAACGATGGAATGTAAGACTTTTTCTTTTTTCTTTTTTACCAGCTCTCCTTTGAATGACTTTACTCTATCTGCGGTGAATGAACTCAGCACTGGCATTTATAAGGTCAAGTCTCACTCCAGCATGCAGCGGACGCTTAGTACTAAATGTGATCTCCTCTTTGTGGAGGAAATGCAGAGTTTCACCAGAGACTCTGTAGAAGGACAGAATACCTTTCACTTTTTCTTGTTCCTTTATTTTTCTTTTTTTTTCCCAGTACACTCCAATTGTGGAGGGAAGAGGAGTTCTCTCGTTGTTGTGCAAATATGCATAACTGAATTTGGAGCACCATAAAGCCCAGGATTCTCCAGTTTGTCCAAATCCACTGTCAGCTGTTCGGCTGATATTCCCGTATGCAACTGCTACAACAGCTCCCAGTCCTCCCAGGTCCACCTCCCAGTAATGAGGTTTAGTCAGACTCAGACTCTCTTTGCTGAGGACCTGATGATTGTCAGTGAATCTTTTCCGACGAGCACGATAAGGCTGGGGTTCTGTCACTCTTGTTGCTTTTCTGCCGTCCTCAGATAAAATTAGCTTTCTGTGTGCTGTGTCTGGATCCAGAGTGATGTTGCGATAATATCCTAAGAGTTCAGCTCTGTGCCTTCGCTCTGGCTCTGGTCTAGCAGCAGCATTGATTGTGATATTCCCCACGCCCTCCACTATCTCTTGCTCATCTCTGTTCTGTGCCATTTTCTCGTCTCAGCAGCAGCAACTGAATGAGTTTCTGCTTTCAAGGAGGTGAGACTTTTAATTTAAGCCCGTCAGGTGTGTCGTGTCACTTCATTCCGTTTACACCCACTTTTAGAGCTTGGAAGGGGAGGGAACCAGGTAACATGTGGAAAACTGGAGCTACTGGAAGGGATTTCACTCTGATTGCATGAACACTTTGCAACTGTCTCTGGCTGTGTTTCAGTATCAACAGTTTTATACAGCACAACACATCCCAGCACACTGGACATCAAACACAAACACCAAAAACACCAAGCTGTCTGACTACATGTGGTCAGATCATATATGGATGTATAATGTCAACTGGAGCTTTGTACATAAAGACAAATTATTTTTTAAATCGATGATAATTTCACAACAATTCCTCTCACTTATTAAATGAAACTGCTAAGCTGAAGTCTAATACTGTTGGTATATTTCTGAAACTATTGCTTAAAAAGTATTTTCACAATCAACTAAAAGCATGTAGGTCCTTCTTGGGCCATGCCGTTTTTAACTGAAAAAGCCTTGGGGTCGTATCAGATGTGGGCATTTGCATGATTGTTTCCAAAAGTTGGCATCTTTTCCTGCATTCCTGAACAATTTCAACCTGGAAGGAGTTGAACCCTTTAAGATCTATCATTGTGGACATATTTTTACATTTTTACATGCTGTAGTGCCATTTTTGGGAGTATTTTTATTTGGTACACATAAAATCATTCTTAGATCCCAGGTTTTAATAATATGAAGTGATTTATGTGTTAACTACTAGAGAAAATGCTTAAAAATGCAATAAACCTTTTAAAATGAAAATTGTTTTTGTTTTTCACATAAATTTCAAAATACAGAAATTGCACAGCCGTATCCCTGAAATTTGTAAATGTAAGAAAGTTGCACAACATCCTTTGGAACAACAGGAAATTTATTTGGAGTCTGCACATCACTTGTTTTTTGAGATAAGGTCAATTTTGTAACCTGGAAAAAACACGAAAATAAACAACAGTCCAACATTTGCACAGAGACAACATTAACCTTAAAACTAATTATTTACAATAATGCAGTCAAGTTTCTAAGTGTGCCAGATACTTATGGACACACATATTTTCTGTACAAAACCATGGTCAGACCATAGAAAGTGTATCTAAATGCACTTTCTATGGCTGCAGCTGGGCCCCTTCCTCTGCCTCCTGCTGGGGTACCAGGAGATCAGGAGACCTTCATTCTCTCCTCTCACTGGAATTATCATCTCCTTCGATAAGGTTCATCCGCGCTGTGAACAGAATCCGGGCCAGACGACGGTCTGGACTCTTAATCCGACATGTGACAGGTCATCGTGATCACGTTTATTTCAATGTAGGAAGTCCTCCAGATACCCGTGTTCTGGTTTATACAGAGTTTGTTGTGTGCACTTTATTGTGTATTTTTACAAACCCATCACTGCAATGAAAAAGCGCCCTGAGACCTGGTGAATGTGTAAAATATTAGTGTAACTCCCCAGGTTTTATATGCAAAAAGAAGGATTGATCTATCTTATCTGGTTTCAAATCTACAGCCAATCAAAATTAAGATGTGCACCACAGCGCCGGCGCTACGCTGGGTTCTAAAGGGTTCAAAGTTACATTTCCAGTGAAGTAAAACTGTGATTGCGTGGATAAAAGGTCACGGGGATTAGAAAAAGCTCTGTACATATTTTGTGGAAAAGGCCTCAGTATTTGCAGGCCTCGAAGCAACTCAGAGAGGAAACATACACTGATCAAGCATAACACTATGACCACCTGCCTAATATTCTGCTGGTTCCCCTTTTGTCCATCACAACATGGACTCCACTAGACCCTGAAGGTCTGCTTTGGTATCTGGACCAAGATGTTAGCAGCAGATCCTTAAGTCCTCAAAGCTGTGAGGTGGGGCCTCCATGGATCAGACTTGTTAGTCCAGAACATCCCACAGATGATGGATTGGACTGAGACCTGGAAATCTGGAGGCCAAGTCAACACCTCAAACTGGTTGCTGTTCTCCTCAAACCATTCCTGAACCATTGTTGTTTTGTGGCACATTCTTCTGCTGAAAGAGGCCACAGCATCAGGGAATACCAGTCCCATGAAAGTGTGGACATGGTCTGCAGCAATGCTTCGGTACATGATACGTGTCAAACAGAAACTCCCAGGAGAGAATAACAGCAACCCTAAAGCTGCTAGTGAGAAAACTGCACACCAGCCTCTAGTCAGAAAACATGAATTTTATAAAAAACTAACCCAAGCTGAGTAATGTCTAGTCAGGAAAGTTGAAATGAAACAGGACACCAAAAACTACTTGGATGCAGGCAGAACGGCTGAACTGGAAACTCCAAACAATACTCTGGATCAGTGGTCCTCAACCAGCAGGCTGTGGGAGAGACTTGGTGCTGACACAGAAGAAAAGGTAAGTAAATATTTAGCAACAACAAGTCATTTTATTTGTTTATTTGAAATGACACAATTGTGGCAGTGATGGGGCTCACAGTCTGGATCCACGGCTTTGTTAAAGATTTCTGTATCAGTGCTAGATAGCAGCACGGCTTCACTGTAACCATGACAACCAGTGAACACTGCATCGATCACATGATTGAGATCCTACTACAGATCCACCGCTGAGGACTTATCAGGACTGATCCAGAGGAAATGATGGAGTCCCATCAATTCCTGCTGCCTGTTACATATTTATGTGTCACGGTTTGGTATCCGTACATAACGTACACATGCTCAGCACAAGGTCATTTACACAATGCATAGAAGTCAGAATTACAGAATGACACATACACAATACAAATGACATAAATGTATACAACTCATATTGAACATAGTAGCATTCAGCACTCACAATACTCCCACACTGAATCATCATAAAAACAGACTTTGTTCTACTACAGAGATACATTACCTCACAATAATAATGATCAAAGAAGAGTCTACCATAGAAACTAACTATGATTTCAGTCTCCTGAACACTGACACACCAAACCTTGTTTCCTCACTATTAACTACATTCACAATGTATACGGTGTGATTGAAATCTGTCTGTTGGAATATTGAAGCCATTACATTTGACTTTGGAGTTTATTGTCATTTGATTATTGTATTTTTACCATCTTCCACTCCCCTGAGCACCCCATGAATATTAGTACCTGAAATTTTGTGCTAAGTAATGATCTTTTAGTTTTATTTTAAAGTTTACTGTTCATGATTGAGAAGTGAAAATCTTGTAAATCATGCATTCTTCCATTGCTCTGCATATGACTGTACACTGACTAAATGATCTAATCATAGACAAAATGTTCCCAATTTCAGTCACTATTCTCTGTATTTGTTTGTCCTAAGACAGTATTTGATCGATAATAACTCCCAACAGTTTAAATTCACTTGTTTGATAGATTCATTATTAGTGATTAAATCAAGCTCTGGTTTAGAGCAGAATGCATGTTTTGCTCCAATAACCATACTATTGGTCTTTGACACATTCAAAAGAAGTTCATTGCTGGAAATCCACTAAAAAACTGGCTTCATTTCCTCCCTTAAATTCAGTCTGGTGTCAGGTTGTGGTCTGAGGGGCCGTTTATAAGAGGACCATCTTAACAGAAAATGCAAAAGTGGGGTCTTGTCATTTCACGTTTAGACGAGCGGTTTTGAAGGAAATCTGCGTATATACGGTGACTCTATAGTGTGTGGAATTCGATTGGATATGCATGCCAGGCAGCTGGGTGGCGCTGTGATAAAACTCTGCCATGTCTACGCGCATGCTTACTGTCTCCTTTTTCGGATCTCCGCCGCGGTAAATGTTCATGAATGGAATCTGAACAGATTCTGTACGTTTGTTGGTACGACTCCTGTAGTGTACATAGAGCTGCCAGAGCTGCTTGAAGGTACGAAGGATGGAAATAATCACATCTTTGTTTACGTCCTTGTACCGGCCGGCAAACCAAAGCACGTATGTGACGTAACCGCGTACGCGACGTGGTCAGATCTCGGCAACGTTTTGCGTTTTGCTGTTTAGACGGAAACGAAACGGCGGAGCGTTTTCTACTTTTCCACTCTGGAGGCCGGTTTCAAATTTTTTAGTTTTCAAGCCCCCAAAACGCCGTCCTCGTATAAACGGTAGGGTGTTTTGTTGAAATATTTTGATGTTTTTACCTGCAAGCGTCCTCGTGTAAACGGCCCCTGAGTCTTGTTTTTATGGAGGATGAGTGCAGCAGCGGTGATCCCCCCCACCTGCCCCCCACCAACTCAGGTGATTGTGTACCAGCAGCACCTGTCCACATTCCACACACCACTTTCATGCCTATCTAGGGAGAGACGAAGGGAGGGGAAGGAGAGATTCTGCCTCCAGCTGGCATCCAAGGTGGAGGGTGTGACAACCACAATGTTGTCCTCAGTCCTGTTTGACTGGAACCACATGTAGTCACTGTTAATCTGCCACACCTATGACACACCTTAGAGGGCCAGTCCCAAGTTGATGAATAGCACTAAACACTGCTGGCAGTTGGAAAAAACAACAAAAGTCATCACTGAAGCAACAGGGTCACCAGTGTGGAATTGTCAGTAAGTATGACAGCTCAGTGCTAATGTTTCCAGCAGTAGGTTTACACATTTCAGACCATCACTTACAGGGTCTTTTGTTTGTTTCTTTGTAAAGTTGCATATGTTCTATCAAAGACTAAAGAGTTTTCCATCCCTTCCACAGTTAAAGCAGCAGTCCACAGTGACTGGCTGCAGCTCATTTCAATGCTCAATAAACACAAAGTTGTACACTAAAACAAGCTCAGTTTAATTTCCTGTTTGCTTCATGTCAGATTTGAAACAAAGTCACCCTGAAGACCTTAAAGACAAAATGCTGTCAGAAATGATTGCACATTAACAGCATGTTCCTATTTCAGTGACTGTTTCTAACCAACATCAGTTCTGATTGCAGCACCTAAATATTCATCCAGTACGAGGATCTGAACCCTTTAAACAGCAGCTTGTTTACACAACACTCTTGTTTGTTTTCTTCTCAATAAAAATGATTCATTTACATCAAATATGTATGAAGTGAAGCTTTTTAAATCATCACAGTGTGGGATGTGTCAAAGATTAGGACAGCTGTTAACTGGAATTAACTCATATTTATGACACAAGGATTTTTATTAAAAACTCACACCTTCAAGACAAAATACTCCTTGTCAAAAAATACATATGATAACATTTCCTCCCTTTCCTTTTTCCTTCCTATTCTACAATTAACCAACAGAATATGTGTAAGGCTGTTTCCTCCCAGTTCTTTTGATGGAGCAGTCAGGAGACTTCTTCTTAAAATCAAAGTATTTATTACAGTAAACTGAATGTGATACAGAGCTCTGGGCCTGAATCCTCTGTCCCTAACCAACAACAAGTGTTCAGTCAGTTCAGATGGAATCAGACTAACTGTTCCTGACCCAGTCTTCTTATACTCTAACAGTGTGGATATCTATCAAGGCCGGCTGCTCCTTCCGATGCTGCGTTGTTCCGCTGTCCTCTGTCACAGCTGATGTTTTATCGCTCTCATAGGAATGACTTCACCGCTGCAAAGCAAGATTAGAGACTGCACACACACCAAGCTCATGTTCTTTACTGATTACAACAAACTGTCTGTATTTTATTATCAATCACTTTATGTCTTGATCATCCTTACATTCAAACACATGAGTAATAAGTAAATAAAGCATAAGCTCCTTCTTATTGATTCTTTGTTTCATTCCAGTCACACCGTGGTAATGATGCTCTTCACCTTCCTGTTCCTCAGAACCAATACAGCTCTTTAATATGCACTCTGAGCTAATTATAAAACACACCATTTCCCACACCACTGTCATTTAGCACATTTTTAACCAACATTAGTCCTGATCATAACTTCAGAATATTACTTAATTTAGCAGATTTTAACCTGTCAAACGCTGGTTTGTTTCCACAATGATGTTGTTTTAAATCAAATACAACAAAATAAATGTACATTTTCCACATAATGTGGACATTTTTTATTTTTTAAATGATCATCACTGATTAGGACTAATGTTGATTCTGATACATTATTTATTGTACAAAGATTAAATGAAAAACTAACACCATGGACCTTAAAAACAAACATGTACGTGTCAAAAAACTGCCATAAAAGTGTTGCACATTCACTATATTTTTCCACATTCATTCATAATAAAAAGTAAAGCCAAAGCTCCAGACATAAAGACCAATAGCACATTTCCAGTTTCCCCAAAGTATCGATCATGTCCTCATTATATTCCAAATACATTAACAGCCAAACAGGCAAAATTATCAAGAAATTCAAAATGAATTCATCAAACCACAAACTCAGAAATAAATCTTTAAATGTACATCCAGGAATGACTCTAATGTGCAGAACTCAACCTAAACCTGGACCATGTGAAACCTCCAGCTCTGCACATGTACCAGTACTTACAATCGTATGTAATTCATGTTTTACTGAATATAGTCTGAAATTTAACAGATTGTAACCAGTTTTAAATCTTAATGTACAGAAATTTTCATTCAAATAATGATGATTTGTTGTTGATTCAAATAAAACAACAAATGACTGTTTGTAAGTCTACAGATTTATGATGTGGACATGATGTAAAGTTTCTGCCTGTTTCTTTACATTTTCATTACTAACCATTACTAGATTATCTGTAACTGTAAAACTGCAGTTTAAGGAATGATTTTCCAGCCCTCAGTAGACAGAGTTTTTCTTTCAAATAAAGCAAACAATTACATTTGTTGCTGACTTAAATGTAGTAACAAAGGTGCAATTCAAAGTCAAACATTCTAAACTGTTTTTAGCCTGTTTTTTTTATGTGTTTTTGGATTTCTTATTTATTTTTTGCTGTGATCCAACCACAAATTATCTGTAATTTAAATCTGTAAATAACAGGAGGATTTTTCCAGAAGGTACAGGTAAAAACTGTCACGTTTTACAGTGTACAACGATGGAATGTAAGACTTTTTCTTTTTTCTTTTTACCAGCTCTCCTTTGAATGACTTTACTCTATCTGCGGTGAATGAACTCAGCACTGGCATTTATAAGGTCAAGTCTCACTCCAGCATGCAGCGGACGCTTAGTACTAAATGTGATCTCCTCTTTGTGGAGGAAATGCAGAGTGTCACCAGAGACTCTGTAGAAGGACAGAATACCTTTCACTTTTTCTTGTTCCTTTATTTTTCTTTTTTTTTCCCAGTACACTCCAATTGTGGAGGGAAGAGGAGTTCTCTCGTTGTTGTGCAAAAATGTATGAGGGTTGGGGCACCATAAAGCCCAGGATTCTCCAGTTTGTCCAAATCCACCTTCAGGTGTTCGGCTGATATTCCCGTATGCAACTGCTACAACAGCTCCCAGTCCTCCCAGGTCCACCTCCCAGTACTGATGTTCAGTCAGACTCAGAGTCTCTTTGCTGAGGACCTGATGATTCTTAGTGAATCTGTTCGAATCATCAGGATGATGCTGGGGTTCTGTCACTCTTGTTGCTTTTCTGCCGTCCTCAGATAAAATTAGCTTTCTGTGTGCTGTGTCTGGATCCAGAGTGATGTTGCGATAATATCCTAAGAGTTCAGCTCTGTGCCTTCGCTCTGGCTCTGGTCTAGCAGCAGCATTGATTGTGATATTCCCCACGCCCTCCACTATCTCTTGCTCATCTCTGTTCTGTGCCATTTTCTCGTCTCAGCAGCAGCAACTGAATGAGTTTCTGCTTTCAAGGAGGTGAGACTTTTAATTTAAGCCCGTCAGGTGTGTCGTGTCACTTCATTCCGTTTACACCCACTTTTAGAGCTTGGAAGGGGAGGGAACCAGGTAACATGTGGAAAACTGGAGCTTCTGGAAGGGATTTCACTCTGATTGCATGAACACTTTGCAACTGTCTCTGGCTGTGTTTCAGTATCAACAGTTTTATACAGCACAACACATCCCAGCACACTGGACATCAAACACAAACACCAAAAACACCAAGCTGTCTGACTACATGTGGTCAGATCATATATGGATGTATAATGTCAACTGGAGCTTTGTACATAAAGACAAATTATTTTTTAAATCGATGATAATTTCACAACAATTCCTCTCACTTATTAAATGAAACTGCTAAGCTGAAGTCTAATACTGTTGGTATATTTCTGAAACTATTGCTTAAAAAGTATTTTCACAATCAACTAAAAGCATGTCGGTCCTTCTTGGGCCATGCCGTTTTTAACTGAAAAAGCCTTGGGGTCGTATCAAATGTGGGCATTTGCATGATTGTTTCCAAAAGTTGGCATCTTTTCCTGCATTCCTGAACAATTTCAACCTGGAAGGAGTTGAACCCTTTAAGATCTATCATTGTGGACATATTTTTACATTTTTACATGCTGTAGTGCCATTTTTGGGAGTATTTTTATTTGGTACACATAAAATCATTCTTAGATCCCAGGTTTTAATAATATGAAGTGATTTATGTGTTAACTACTAGAGAAAATGCTTTAAAATGCAATAAAGCTTATAAAAATGACAATTGTTTTTGTTTTTCACATAAATTTCAAAATACAGAAATTGCACAGCCGTATCCCTGAAATTTGTAAATGTAAGAAAGTTGCACAACATCCTTTGGAACAACAGGAAATTTATTTGGAGTCTGCACATCACTTGTTTTTTGAGATAAGGTCAATTTTGTAACCTGGAAAAAACATGAAAATAAACAACAGTCCAACATTTGCACAGAGACAACATTAACCTTAAAACTAATTATTTACAATAATGCAGTCAAGTTTCTAAGTGTGCCAGATACTTATGGACACACATATTTTCTGTACAAAACCATGGTCAGACCATAGAAAGTGTATCTAAATGCACTTTCTATGGCTGCAGCTGGGCCCCTTCCTCTGCCTCCTGCTGGGGTACCAGGAGATCAGGAGACCTTCATTCTCTCCTCTCACTGGAATTATCATCTCCTTCGATAAGGTTCATCCGCGCTGTGAACAGAATCCGGGCCAGACGACGGTCTGGACTCTTAATCCGACATGTGACAGGTCATCGTGATCACGTTTATTTCAATGTAGGAAGTCCTCCAAATACCCGTGTTCTGGTTTATACAGAGTTTGTTGTGTGCACTTTATTGTGTATTTTTACAAACCCATCACTGCAATGAAAAAGCGCCCTGAGACCTGGTGAATGTGTAAAATATTAGTGTAACTCCCCAGGTTTTATATGCAAAAAGAAGGATTGATCTATCTTATCTGGTTTCAAATCTACAGCCAATCAAAATTAAGATGTGCACCACAGCGCCGGCGCTACGCTGGGTTCTAAAGGGTTCAAAGTTACATTTCCAGTGAAGTAAAACTGTGATTGCGTGGATAAAAGGTCACGGGGATTAGAAAAAGCTCTGTACATATTTTGTGGAAAAGGCCTCAGTATTTGCAGGCCTCGAAGCAACTCAGAGAGGAAACATACACTGATCAAGCATAACACTATGACCACCTGCCTAATATTCTGCTGGTTCCCCTTTTGTCCATCACAACATGGACTCCACTAGACCCTGAAGGTCTGCTTTGGTATCTGGACCAAGATGTTAGCAGCAGATCCTTAAGTCCTCAAAGCTGTGAGGTGGGGCCTCCATGGATCAGACTTGTTAGTCCAGAACATCCCACAGATGATGGATTGGACTGAGACCTGGAAATCTGGAGGCCAAGTCAACACCTCAAACTGGTTGCTGTTCTCCTCAAACCATTCCTGAACCATTGTTGTTTTGTGGCACATTCTTCTGCTGAAAGAGGCCACAGCATCAGGGAATACCAGTCCCATGAAAGTGTGGACATGGTCTGCAGCAATGCTTCGGTACATGATACGTGTCAAACAGAAACTCCCAGGAGAGAATAACAGCAACCCTAAAGCTGCTAGTGAGAAAACTGCACACCAGCCTCTAGTCAGAAAACATGAATTTTATAAAAAACTAACCCAAGCTGAGTAATGTCTAGTCAGGAAAGTTGAAATGAAACAGGACACCAAAAACTACTTGGATGCAGGCAGAACGGCTGAACTGGAAACTCCAAACAATACTCTGGATCAGTGGTCCTCAACCAGCAGGCTGTGGGAGAGACTTGGTGCTGACACAGAAGAAAAGGTAAGTAAATATTTAGCAACAACAAGTCATTTTATTTGTTTATTTGAAATGACACAATTGTGGCAGTGATGGGGCTCACAGTCTGGATCCACGGCTTTGTTAAAGATTTCTGTATCAGTGCTAGATAGCAGCACGGCTTCACTGTAACCATGACAACCAGTGAACACTGCATCGATCACATGATTGTGATCCTACTACAGATCCACCGCTGAGGACTTATCAGGACTGATCCAGAGGAAATGATGGAGTCCCATCAATTCCTGCTGCCTGTTACATATTTATGTGTCACGGTTTGGTATCCGTACATAACGTACACATGCTCAGCACAAGGTCATTTACACAATGCATAGAAGTCAGAATTACAGAATGACACATACACAATACAAATGACATAAATGTATACAACTCATATTGAACATAGTAGCATTCAGCACTCACAATACTCCCACACTGAATCATCATAAAAACAGACTTTGTTCTACTACAGAGATACATTACCTCACAATAATAATGATCAAAGAAGAGTCTACCATAGAAACTAACTATGATTTCAGTCTCCTGAACACTGACACACCAAACCTTGTTTCCTCACTATTAACTACATTCACAATGTATACGGTGTGATTGAAATCTGTCTGTTGGAATATTGAAGCCATTACATTTGACTTTGGAGTTTATTGTCATTTGATTATTGTATTTTTACCATCTTCCACTCCCCTGAGCACCCCATGAATATTAGTACCTGAAATTTTGTGCTAAGTAATGATCTTTTAGTTTTATTTTAAAGTTTACTCTTCATGATTGAGAAGTGAAAATCTTGTAAATCATGCATTCTTCCATTGCTCTGCATATGACTGTACACTGACTAAATGATCTAATCATAGACAAAATATTCCCAATTTCAGTCACTATTCTCTGTATTTGTTTGTCCTAAGACAGTATTTGATCGATAATAACTCCCAACAGTTTAAATTCACTTGTTTGATAGATTCATTATTAGTGATTAAATCAAGCTTTGGTTTAGAGCAGAATGCATGTTTTGCTCCAATAACCATACTATTGGTCTTTGACACATTCAAAAGAAGTTCATTGCTGTAAATCCACTAAAAAACTGGCTTCATTTCCTCCCTTAAATTGTTGGTTCTGCTATACAAACTGTGGTGTCATCACACCACAGTTTAATACTAAGGGAACATCATTTGTGAAAATAGAATACAAAAGAGGCCCAAGGAAACTTGGAGAATGCTCTTAAAGACACATTCTTTACTCTGCATAATCTGATGTGTTAATCTCACAGATCAGTGCTGTTATTCTGTACAGTACTCTACAGGAGAGAGCTGGAGAGAACAAGGATCAGGACTAATGGACAGTCTGGGGTCAGGTTGTGGTCTGAGTCTTGTTTTTATGGAGGATGAGTGTAGCAGCGGTGATCCCCCCACCTGCCCCCCACCAACTCAGGTGATTGTGTACCAGCAGCACCTGTCCACATTCCACACACCACTTTCATGCCTATCTAGGGAGAGACGAAGGGAGGGGAAGGAGAGATTCTGCCTCCAGCTGGCATCCAAGGTGGAGGGTGTGACAACCACAGCGTTGTCCTCAGTCCTGTTTGACTGGAACCACATGTAGTCACTGTTAATCTGCCACACCTATGACACACCTTAGAGGGCCAGTCCCAAGTTGATGAATAGCACTAAACACTGCTGGCAGTGGGAAAAGACAACAAAAGTCATCACTGAAGCAACAGGGTCACCAGTGTGGAATTGTCAGTAAGTATGACAGCTCAGTGCTAATGTTTCCAGCAGTAGGTTTACACATTTCAGACCATCACTTACAGGGTCTTTTGTTTGTTTCTTTGTAAAGTTGCATATGTTCTATCAAAGACTAAAGAGTTTTCCATCCCTTCCACAGTTAAAGCAGCTGTTAGAGTTGAATTTGTAAATACATTTATCATAATGGAGCCTTAGAGCATTAACTGTGTGTGCATAGTATTTTACATGACTATTTTTATAGAATACCACTCACTCACTCCTATCTGCACATCTCTCTCTCTCTCTCCCTAGTCTCCACATCCCAGTATATTTCCACTCTTACAGCTTAGCACACCCCCTTGTGTAACTCGAGCTATTTCTTATCTTATGCCATGTTTTCATTCCTGCTTGTGTATAAAATAAACCTTGTATAGGAGCAGTCTTTGTAGCTCGCACTAATGTGTCTTGTTACACTGTGCTGTTACCCTTGCAAGTAAAGTTACAGTCTCCGTGTCTTTCTGGTTCAGTGAATATCTTCTTATGTTATGTGGGAGCTCTGAACGGAGTGTCTCCCTGACAGCAGCAGTCCACAGTGACTGGCTGCAGCTCATTTCAATGCTCAATAAACATAAACGTATATACGAATACAAACTGAATCGTTTTAACTTCCAGTTTCTTTTATGTAGTCTCAGATTTGCAATAAAAACTCACACTAAGGACCTTCAAGACAAAAATGCTGTCATAAAATTGTTAAACATTAATCCATGTGTGGTCTTAACATCGTGAACACTCTCCTTGTCCTACGGGTCAGAAATGACCCACCTCCACTGAGCCTCTAAATCAAAGCAGCTTCATTGAGTTTTCAACCCAAAATCTATTTTACTTGAAGAAGCAACCTGTCATGATGTCACTCTTTGTGAATGTCTGGCTTTTTTGCTCTTCAGAGGGCAGAAACACTGTAACCAATGGACACCTCTCATTTGATTACATCACATGTTTTAACTGTTCTCTTTACTAAAGTACAGGATTATTGTCACTATTATTGCTGCTAAAGGTACTGTATGGGTGTAAATATTAGTTTGAAGCTTGGAATGCATTTGTAAAGAGAAACCGTATACTGTGTACTGTATAATGGAATGGTCAATAGTAGAGTCTGCTTATATTGTGAGGGAACAGTGAACTGATTTTCTCTGCCACATCTTTTCCCACTCCTGCTGATTGTCTTGAGGAGATCGTCTGCACCTGCTGCTGCCGCCGTCTCAATGTCACTCATTCCTAAAAAGGAAACAGACAAGGAGAAAGAGGGGCCCCAGGAGAGCCTGCAGAGCCAGGCCTGACACAAAGATGGAAGTGCTAATGTCATCTGGAGCACCTTCATGGCCTCTGAACACATTCCTCGTTAGTAAACGATGATTTCAAGAAATGTTTCATTTGTCTGAAACTGTTAAAACTTGAGATGCGTTGTGGATGGTTGGTGTGGGACCTGCATGAGAGAGCTTTAGTTTTTCTGAGATCAGTCAGTGACACACACAATCTGAGTGTTCTGTGTTTGTGTGTGCACGTGTGTGTGTGTGTCGAGGTTTTAGAGGTGTGTGTTTTAGTCACGATATGATAGTGATTTTAACCGCTGGGTCAAAAACGAGCCTAAGACAATCTTTATACCGTGTTGATGTGCAGCTTTGATGAGAATATAAACAAAGACAATGTTCTTGTTTTATGTTGGGGTCCCTCTAGTCATTGAATTTCAAGTTGGAAAAAAGGTCATTTCTCATCACCTGAAGACAGCACAAAGGTTAAATATTCTCACAGTTTCACAAGGATTCATTTTCACCTCTGTAATTTTTACACTTTGCAAAGTTGTCCCATGGGCTGCACTGGACCCTCTGGTGGGCCGGTTTTGGCCCTTGGGCTGTATGTTTGACACCCCTGCTCTCGATAATGCAGACCCAAGCAGGGACTTTGCTGTATACAGACAGAAAGTGGACTGGGAGGCCTATGGCAAGCAGAAGTGGAGATGGCTTGGCCAATGGCAGAGACCAGTTACTGGAGATGTGGCAAGCGGAGGGGGTGTGTGACTCAGTTGATGGCAGCGGACGGACAGGTTGTGTGAGGACCACAGCTAGTGAGGGAGGAGTCGGCCTGATCCAGACTGATGAGGAAGACAGAAGGGGAATCCAGGCGGAGGCTATGAACAGGGAGGATGTCAACACAAGGTATCAACAGGAGAGAGCTGGAGAGAACAAGGATCAGGACTAATGGACAGTCTGGGGTCAGGTTGTGGTCTGAGTCTTGTTTTTATGGAGGATGAGTGCAGCAGCGGTGATCCCCCCCACCTGCCCCCCACCAACTCAGGTGATTGTGTACCAGCAGCACCTGTCCACATTCCACACACCACTTTCATGCCTATCTAGGGAGAGACGAAGGGAGGGGAAGGAGAGATTCTGCCTCCAGCTGGCATCCAAGGTGGAGGGTGTGACAACCACAATGTTGTCCTCAGTCCTGTTTGACTGGAACCACATGTAGTCACTGTTAATCTGCCACACCTATGACACACCTTAGAGGGCCAGTCCCAAGTTGATGAATAGCACTAAACACTGCTGGCAGTTGGAAAAAACAACAAAAGTCATCACTGAAGCAACAGGGTCACCAGTGTGGAATTGTCAGTAAGTATGACAGCTCAGTGCTAATGTTTCCAGCAGTAGGTTTACACATTTCAGACCATCACTTACAGGGTCTTTTGTTTGTTTCTTTGTAAAGTTGCATATGTTCTATCAAAGACTAAAGAGTTTTCCATCCCTTCCACAGTTAAAGCAGCAGTCCACAGTGACTGGCTGCAGCTCATTTCAATGCTCAATAAACACAAAGTTGTACACTAAAACAAGCTCAGTTTAATTTCCTGTTTGCTTCATGTCAGATTTGAAACAAAGTCACCCTGAAGACCTTAAAGACAAAATGCTGTCAGAAATGATTGCACATTAACAGCATGTTCCTATTTCAGTGACTGTTTCTAACCAACATCACTTCTGATTGCAGCACCTAAATATTCATCCAGTACGAGGATCTGAACCCTTTAAACAGCAGCTTGTTTACACAACACTCTTGTTTGTTTTCTTCTCAATAAAAATGATTCATTTACATCAAATATGTATGAAGTGAAGCTTTTTAAATCATCACAGTGTGGGATGTGTCAAAGATTAGGACAGCTGTTAACTGGAATTAACTCATATTTATGACACAAGGATTTTTATTAAAAACTCACACCTTCAAGACAAAATACTCCTTGTCAAAAAATACATATGATAACATTTCCTCCCTTTCCTTTTTCCTTCCTATTCTACAATTAACCAACAGAATATGTGTAAGGCTGTTTCCTCCCAGTTCTTTTGATGGAGCAGTCAGGAGACTTCTTCTTAAAATCAAAGTATTTATTACAGTAAACTGAATGTGATACAGAGCTCTGGGCCTGAATCCTCTGTCCCTAACCAACAACAAGTGTTCAGTCAGTTCAGATGGAATCAGACTAACTGTTCCTGACCCAGTCTTCTTATACTCTAACAGTGTGGATATCTATCAAGGCCGGCTGCTCCTTCCGATGCTGCGTTGTTCCGCTGTCCTCTGTCACAGCTGATGTTTTATCGCTCTCATAGGAATGACTTCACCGCTGCAAAGCAAGATTAGAGACTGCACACACACCAAGCTCATGTTCTTTACTGATTACAACAAACTGTCTGTATTTTATTATCAATCACTTTATGTCTTGATCATCCTTACATTCAAACACATGAGTAATAAGTAAATAAAGCATAAGCTCCTTCTTATTGATTCTTTGTTTCATTCCAGTCACACCGTGGTAATGATGCTCTTCACCTTCCTGTTCCTCAGAACCAATACAGCTCTTTAATATGCACTCTGAGCTAATTATAAAACACACCATTTCCCTTTCTTTCTGATGTCTTTGAAGGTCAAGGTCTAATCTATCTATCTATTAAAACTTATCAATCACCCCTCGTATATCTGTGTGTATGTGTATATATATGTATATATGTATATATATATATATATATATATATATATATGGCATGCCGTTTAGGAAATTATATATATAATGAAACTTGATATATATATAATGAAAGTTGATATATATATATATATAATGAAAGTTGATATATATATAATGAAAGTTGATATATATATATAATGAAAGTCGATATATATATAATGAAACTTGATATATATATAATGAAAATTGATATATATATAATGAAAGTTGATATATATATAATGAAAGTTGATATATATATAATGAAGTCGATATATATATAATGAAAATTGATATATATATAATGAAAGTTGATATATATATAATGAAAGTTGATATATATATATAATGAAAGTCGATATATATATAATGAAAATTGATATATATATAATGAAAATTGATATATATATAATGAAAGTTGATATATATATAATGAAAGTTGATATATATATAATGAAAGTCGATATATATATAATGAAACTTGATATATATATAATGAAAATTGATATATATATATAATGAAAGTTGATATATATATATAATGAAACTTGATATATATATAATGAAACTTGATATATATATAATGAAAGTCGGAATATAGAATGTTCAGATTTTCATTCCATCTATTCAAAGTTTCATTCCATATATTCAGACTTTTTCCTACTGAGCCCTGGAAGGACATGGCAAACAAAAACAGGAACCTTATTGGACATTTGCTCTTCAGATGAGCTCTTCTGTGATTATCTGTCTTCATGGTTGTCACAGGGAACGGCGACTACGTTTGAGAAAACAGGTAATTTTTAGAGATGTTTTGATTCTGAACACTGAACGTGTTAGCATTAGCTTAGCTACTTAGCTTCGACTACATTTGCATCCCTACATAGCTTAAAGGTTAAACACATGCACCATATGTTGATGATAATGATAATATCTATGTTTATCTTTATAGCTGGTCTTAAGGCTAATTACGAGGCAGAGGTCAGCTGCTGCCTGGACACATCCATGATCACGCCACTGGTGGGACACAATTGTACTGGATTTCAGCTGAAGGCTGCTGTTCTGTCCAAACTGAGACTTTTTTATTGTGACATACCCTCCACTGTTGTTAGCTTTTGATTCAATAAATTTTTTTGAGATGAGGAAATCACTATTGCATGTTTCTAGTTAAATACCCTACTTTTATGATATATCACTACAGCATGCACTTTTTATATTTTCCATCAATTTCACCCAAAAGTTGAATAACTATTTGTGAGCAGTGTATGTAGACACATAATAGAAGCACATTTCAATAATATGTCTGCTGCAGTAGTGCAGTTTATCTACCTAGATTGGTGTAACAGTAAAAAAACAACAATATATGCTACTGATGTTTCTGACTAAAATCTGCTTGAAAAGCACAACTGCTTATCTGTCAAAATGTGTGTAACAAAAGTGTGCACTGAACACTGAATAAAGTCTCTGTAGATTACAGACAAAATTTGCATCTCTCATCACAAATTTCTGTTCATTCATCCAAAGTGCATGAGTAAAATACAAAACAGGTGAAGTACTAAAAAAGATTTATTTTCTAGAAAAGCCAATAGTCAACAATGCAGTTTAATTCTGGGACAGTTGCTCCAGCACCGACACCATGCGTCCCATCAGTGCAACCGATTGTGGCGAGACGAGGGGGTGTTATGGAGCGGCTGTAGTATGACAGTCTTGGTCAAATCATACACTAACTATATTGTTACCGACAACGCCACCTGGGGAATTTCGCCCCAGGAAGTAAGTTTTCAATCAAGTTCACCCTTAAAGCACACAAGTTCGTTTTACTCAGGGGCGAGGAGACACGTTTCCATTCAAAAAAACATATTCTTTATTTAACAGACAAGTTAAAACACTACAATACCATTCACACAGGGACAAATGAATGGGGGAAACTAAATTAACGCTGAGGCTTACCGGGGTGTGTAGGCTACAGGTCGGTGGAGAATCCCCAACCAAAAATATAAGCACCCAGGCACACGTGACAGTCACACACAGCACACACTCAGTGAGGAAACCTAAAACCCAGGGAAGCACAGCACA